>NC_041388.1:385155323-385175285 GCF_002162155.2 Triticum dicoccoides
CGGCGGCGGCGCGGGCGGCGGCAGCGCGGGCGGCGGCGGCGGGGGGTTAGGGTTAGGGTTTCGGCGGCGGGACGGGCTGGTGGGCTGCGGGAGTCGGGGGCGCTGGTTATAATGGCGGCCGGGCAAGTCCTAGTCGGGCACGACCCGGCTAGGTCGGTTGACTTTTTTTAAAATAATTTCGCACAGAAAAACAAAGAAAAGAAATACTAAACGGACTTCAAAAATGTTGAAATAAATTTTCCCTGTCCTCTAAAAATACGTCGGACAAGGCGAACATTTATTTGGGCCTCTAATGCAATTTTGAGAAAGCATATTTTTCCTAATTCAAATAAAATAGCGATAAAACCCCAAATAGAAATACAAATTGATTTTAATATTCTTACTCCAACATTTCATTTATTTTGGAGAAGTCATATTATCTCCTCTCATATAATTTTAATATGAAATATTTTTGGGGAAGAAAAATAATTAAAACCAAAGTGATGCTTGTTCCAATATTTGATAAAACTCAAATATGAGAACGAGGGAAAATCCCTAACTCTCTCCGAGGGTCCTTGAGTTGCTTAGGATTTCGAGGATCACAAGAACGAAATGCAATAAAATATGATATGCATGAATGACCTATGTATAACATTTCAAATTGAAAATTTGGGATGTTACAAATCTATATCATAAAAATACCAAAAATATTTATCTTATTATTATTATCTCTATCAGATCTTGCTCTCGTAAGTGACCGTGAAGGGATTGACAACCCCTTTATTGCGTTGGTTGCGAGGTTCTTATTTGTTTGTGTAGGTACGAGGGACTTGCGCATAGTCTCCTACTGGATTGATACCTTGGTTCTCAAAAACTGAGGGAAATACTTACGCTACTTTGCTACATCACCCTTTCCTCTTCAAGGGAAAACCAACATAGTGCTCAAGAGGTAGCAAGAAGGATTTCTGGCACCGTTTCCGGGGAGATCTACCACAAGTCAAGACATACCAAGTTTACCCATCATAAACTCTTATCCCTCGCATTACATTATTTGCCATTTGCCTCTCGTTTTCCTCTCCCCCACCTCACCCTTGCCGTTTTATTCGCCCTCTTTTTCTGTTCCCCTTCTCTTTTCCGTTCGTCTCTTTTCGCTTGCTTCTTGTGTTGCCATGTGTCGTTATGGCTAATTCGCCTATCATTGTTAGTACTCCCGAGCATGAAGTTCTCAATTTTAAACAAAGGGAGAGAGAAAATCTAAAAGATGCTTGGTATAGAATTTGCAATGCTCAGAATAGATCCTCTAGGAAGCTATCCACTTCCGTTCGTCTTCGCAATTTTTATGTAGGCATCACCCCTTGGAATAGATACATTCTTGATACCATTACCGGAGGGAATTTCTTGGGTAGCCATACTTCTGATTCTTATAATGCTATGATAGATTTGTTTGGTCCACCACCTCTCTTGGTTAGTGGAACTATTTTAACTTTGGAACATGTGATGCACAGGCTTGAAATTATCGAAAATAAAGTTGCCTCTGTGGAGTTGACTGAAAATTTGGATAAAAAGATCCAGAACTACGTCACTCAATATGGATCTAAGGTAGGAGCTACTCTGAATTTTTTTAAAGAAAAAGAACATATAGTTAACGAAAGAATAGATCTAGATTTCACAAGAATTGGTAAACTTGAGGATATTATTACTAATTTAGGATCAGCCTTTTCATCCGTTAAAAATACTCCAGATCCTCCTACTATCAAGGTTGCCAAATTTATGTATGCTTCTAAAAATAAGGGTGAAACTTCTAGTAAGGAAATTGCGGATCTCAAATCTATAAGTGTTCACCCCAGCTTCTTCAATATCATTAAAGAACCTTTTGCTACAAATGAATTTCTTGATTTCTTGCCTAGGAGTTTGATAATTAATAAAAAGAAGGAAACTCCCAAGGGTTATAAGTGTTCTATTGAAGAATTGCATACCAAAGATGATAATACCTAGAACTATTCTTGTTTTTATGCCTAGCTAGGGGCGTTAATCGATAGCGCTTGTTGGGAGGCAACCCAATTTTATTTTTGTTCCTTGCTTTTTGGTTCTGTTTAGTAATAAATAATTCATCTAGCCTCTGTTTAGATGTGGTTTTATGCTTTTAATTAGTGTTTGTGCCAAGTAGAACCTTTGGGAAGACTTGGGGAAAATCTTTGCGATCTTGCTGTAAAATACAGAAACTTTAGCGCTCACGAGATTTGCTGCCATTTTTTACTGGAGAGTGCGATTAGGTTGATTCTATTTGCAGATGGTTAATAGATAAATTCCTCACGTCCAGCAATTTATTTTAGAATTTTTGGGGTTACATAAGTATTCGAAACCTACAGATTACTACAGACTGTTCTGTTTTTGACAGATTCTGTTTTTCGCATGTTGTTTGCTAATTTTGATGAATCTATGGCTACTATCGAAGGTTATGAACCATAGAGAAGTTGGAATACAGTAGGTTTAACACCAAAATAAATAAAGAGTGAATTCACTACAGTACCTTAAGTGGTGGTTTGTTTTCTTATACTAACGGAGCTCATAAGATTTTCTGTTTAAGTTTTGTGTTGTGAAGTTTTCACGTTTTGGGTAAAGATTTGATGGATTATGGAATAAGGAGTGGCAAGAGCCTAGGATTGGGTATGCCCAAGGCACCCCAAGGTAAAATTCAAGTACAACCAAAATCCTAAGCTTGGGGATGCCCCGGAAGGCATCCCCTCTTTCGTCTTCTTCTATCGGTAACTTTACTTGAGGCTATATTTTTATTCACCACATGATATGTGTTTTGCATGGAGCATCTTGTATGATTTGAGTCTTTGATTTTTAGTTTACCACAATCATCCTTTCTGTACACACCTTTTGAGAGAGACACACATGAATTGGAATTTATTAAAATACTCTATGTGCTTCACTTATATCTTCTGAGCTAGATAATTTTGCTCTAGTGCTTCACTTATATCTTTTAGAGCACGGTTGTGGTTTTATTTTATAGAAAATATTGATATCTCATGCTTCACTTATATTATTTTGAGAGTCCTTTAGAACAGCATGGTAATTTGCTTTGGTTATGAAATTAGTCCTAATATGATAGGCATCCAAGATGGGTATAATAAAAACTATCATAGAAAGTGCGTTGAATACTATGAGAAGTTGGATACTTGATAATTGTTTTGAGATATGAGGATGGTGATATTAAAGTTGTGCTAGTTGAGTAGTTGTGAATTTGATAAATACTTATGTTGAACTTTGCAAGTCCCGTAGCATGCACGTATGGTAACCATTGTGTAACAAATTTGAAACATGAGGTGTTCTTTGATTGTCTTCCTTATGAGTGGCGGTCGGGGATGAGCGATGGTATTTTTCTACCAATCTATCCTCCTAGGAGCATGAGTGTAGTGCTTGGTTTTTGATGACTTGTAGATTTTTGCAATAAGTATGTGAGTTTTTTATGACTAATGTTGAGTCCATGGATTATACGCACTCTCACCCTTCCATCATTGCTAGCCTCTTCGGTACCGTGCATTTCCCTTTCTCACCTTGAGAGTTGGTGCAAACTTCGCCGGTGCATCCAAACCCCGTGATATGATACGCTCTGTCACACATAAACCTCCTTATATCTTCCTCAAAACGGCCACCATACCTACCTATTATGGCATTTCCATAGCCATTCTGAGATATATTGCCATGCAACTTTCCATCGTTTCATTCATGACACGCTTCATCATTGTCATATTGCTTTGCATGATAATGTAGTTGACATCGTATTTGTGGAAAAGCCACCATGCGTAATTTATCATACATGCCACTCCTGATTCATTGCATTTCTCGGTACACCGCCGGAGGCATTCATATAGAGTCATATTTTGTTCTAGTATCGAGTTGTAATCATTGAGTTGTAAATAAACAGAAGTGTGATAATCATCATTAATAGAGCATTGTCCCCCAAAAAAAGAAAGTCCAAAAAAAGGGAGGCCCAAAAAAACAGAAATAAAAATAAATAAAGAGGGGTAATGCTACTATCCTTTTTTACACACTTGTGCTTCAAAGTAGCACCATGATCTTTATGATAGAGAGTCTCTTTGTTTTTTCACTTTCATATACTAGTGGGAATTTTTCGTTATAGAACTTGGCTTGTATATTCCAACAATGGGCTTCCTCAAATGCCCTAGGTCTTCGTGAGAAAGCAAGTTGGATGCACACCCACTTAGTTTCTTTTGTTGAGCTTTCATACATTTATAGCTCTAGTGCATCCGTTGCATGGCAATCCTACTCCTTGCATTGACATCAATTGGTGGGCATCTCCCTAGCCCGTTGATTAGCCTCGTCGATGTGAGACTTTCTCCTTCTTTGTCTTCTCCACATAACCCCCTATCATTATTCTATTCCACCCATAGTGCTATTGTTGGGGAACGTTGCAGAAAACAAAAAATTTCCTATGGTTTCACCAAGATCCATCTATGAGTTCATCTAGCAACGAGTGATCGGATGCATCTACATACCTTTGTAGATCGCGAGCGGAAGCGTTCAAAGAACGGGGATGAGGTAGTCGAACACGACGTGATCCAAATCACCGGAGATCCTAGCACCGAACAGACGGCACCTCCGCGTTCAACACACGTACGGTCAGCGTAACGTCTCCTTCTTCTTGATCCAGCAAGAGGGAAGGAGAGGTTGAGGAAGATGGCTCCAGCAGCAGCACGACGGCGTGGTGGTGATGGAGCTGCAGTACTCCGTCAGGGCTTCGCCGAGCGCTATAGAGGAGGAGGAGGTGTTGGAGAGGGAGAAGGAGGCAACCAAAGGCATGGATGAAAAAGCCCTCCTTCCCCCACTATATATAGGAGGGCCTAGGGGGGGCGCCAGCCCTAGGAGATCCAATCTCCTAGGGGGGCGGCGGCCAAGGGAGGTTTCCCTCCCCCCCAAGGCACCTAGGGGTGCCTTCCACTTGTGGGACTCTTCCCCTTTGGAAACCCTAGGCGCATGGGCCCCTTGGGGCTGGTGCCCTTGGCCCATGTAGGCCAAGGCACACCCCCTTACAGCTCATGTGGCCCCCGGGGCAGGTGGACCCACCCGGTGGACCCCCGGGACCCTTCTGGTGGTCCCGGTACAATACCGGTGACCCCGAAACTTGTCCCGATGGCCGAAACAGCACTTCCTATATATAATTCTTTACCTCCGGACCATTCCGGAACTCCTCGTGACATCCGGGATCTCATCCGGGACTCCGAACAACATTCGGGTTACTGCATATACATATCCCTACAACCCTAGCGTCACCGAACCTTAAGTGTGTAGACCCTACGGGTTCGGGAGATATGTAGACATGACCGAGACGACTCTCCGGTCAATAACCAACAGCGGGATCTGGATACCCATGTTTGCTTCCACATACTCCACGATGATCTCATCGGATGAACCACGATGTCGAGGATTCAAGCAACCCCGTATACAATTCCCTTTGTCAATCGATATGTTACTTGCCCGAGATTCGATCGTCGGTATCCCAATACCTCGTTCAATCTCGTTACCGGCAAGTCACTTTACTCGTACCGTAATGCATGATCCCGTGACCAGACACTTGGTCACTTTGAGCTCATTATGATGATGCATTACCGAGTGGGCCCAGTGATACCTCTCCGTCATACGGAGTGACAAATCCCAGTCTTGATCTGTGTCAACCCAACAGACACTTTCGGAGATACCCGTAGTATACCTTTATAGCCACCCAGTTACGTTGTGACGTTTGATATACCCAAAGCACTCCTACGGTATCCGGGAGTTACACAATCTCATGGTCTAAGGAAAGGATACTTGACATTGGAAAACTCTAGCAAACGAACTATACGATCTTGTGCTATGTTTAGGATTGGGTCTTGTCCATCACATCATTCTCCTAATGATGTGATCTCGTTATCAATGACATCCAATGTCCATAGTCAGGAAACCATGACTATCTGTTGATCAACGAGCTAGTCAACTAGAGGCTTACTAGGGACATGTTGGTGTCTGTTATTCACACATGTATTACGATTTCCGGATAACACAATTATAGCATGAATAAAGACAATTATCATGAACAAGGAAATATAATAATAATGCTTTTATTATTGCCTCTAGGGCATATTTACAACAGTCTCCCACTTGCACTAGAGTCAATAATCTAGTTACATTGTGATGAATCGAACACCCATGGAATTCTGGTGTTGATCATGTTTTGCTCTAGGGAGAGGTTTAGTCAACGGATCTGCTACATTCAAGTCCGTGTGTACTTTACAAATATCTATGTCTCCATCTTGAACATTTTCACGAATGGAGTTGAAGCGACGCTTGATATGCCTTGTCTTCTTGTGAAACCTGGGCTCCTTGGCAAGAGCAATAGCTCCAGTATTGTCACAGAAGAGTTTGATCGGCCCCGACGCATTGGGTATGACTCCTAGGTCGATGATGAACTCCTTCACCCAAATTGCTTCATGCGCTGCCTCCGAGGCTGCCATGTACTCCGCTTCACATGTAGATCCCGCCACGACGCTCTGCTTGCAACTGCACCAGCTTACTGCCCCACCATTCAAAATATACACGTATCCGGTTTGTGACTTAGAGTCATCTAGATCTGTGTCGAAGCTAGCGTCGACGTAACCCTTTACGACGAGCTCTTCGTCGCCTCCATAAACGAGAAACATTTCCTTAGTCCTTTTCAGGTACTTCAGGATATTCTTGACCACTGTCCAGTGTTCCTTGCCGGGATTACTTTGGTACCTTCCTACCAAACTTACGGCAAAGTTTACATCAGGTCTGGTACACAGCATGGCATACATAATAGAACCTATGGCTCAGGCATAGGGGATGACACTCATCTCTTCTATATCTTCTGCCGTGGTCGGACATTGAGCTGAGCTCAATTTCACACCTTGCAGCACAGGCAAGAACCCCTTCTTAGACTGATCCATATTGAAATTCTTCAATATCTTATCAAGGTATGTGCTTTGTGAAAGACCTATGAGGCATCTCGATCTATCTCTATAGATCTTGATTCCTAATATATAAGCAGCTTCTCCAAGGTCCTTCATTGAAAAACTCTTATTCAAGCAGGCCTTAATGCTGTCCAAGAGTTCTATATCATTTCCCATCAAAAGTATGTCATCTACATATAATATGAGAAATGCTACAGAGCTCCCACTCACTTTCCTGTAAACGCAGGCTTCTCCATAAGTCTGCATAAACCCAAACGCTTTGATCATCTCATCAAAGCGAATGTTCCAACTCCGAGATGCTTGCACCAGCCCATAAATCGAGCGTTGGAGCTTGCACACCTTGTCAGCATTCTTAGGATCGACAAAACCTTCCGGTTGCATCATATACAATTCTTCCTTAAGGAAACCCTTAAGGAATGCCGTTTTGACGTCCATTTGCCATATCTCATAATCGTAGAATGCGGCAATTGCTAACATGATTCGGACGAACTTTAGCTTCGCTACCGGTGAGAAAGTCTCATCGTAGTCAACCCCTTGAACTTGTCGATAACCCTTAGCGACAAGCCGAGCTTTATAGATGGTCACGTTACCATCCGCGTCTGTCTTCTTCTTAAAGATCCATTTATTTTCTATGGCTCGCCGTTCAATGGGCAAGTCAGTCAAAGTCCATACTTCGTTTTCATACATGGATCCTATCTCGGATTTCATGGCTTCTAGCCATTTGTCGGAATCCGGGCCCGCCATCGCTTCTTCATAGTTCGAAGGTTCACCGTTGTCTACAACATGATTTCCAAGACAGGGTTGCCGTACCACTCTAGTGTGGAACGTGTCCTTGTGGACCTTCGAATTTCAGTAGGAGCTTGATTAGAAGTATCTTGATCATCATCATTAACTTCCTCTCTAGTCGGTGCAGGCACCTCAGGAACATTTTCTTGAGTTGCGCCATTTTCCGGTTCAAGAGGTAATACTTCATCAAGTTCTACTTTCCTCCCACTTACTTCTTTCGAGAGAAACTCCTTCTCTAGAAAGGATCCATTCTTGGCAACAAAGATCTTGCCTTCGGATCTGAGGTAGAAGGTATACCCAATAGTTTCTTTAGGGTATCCTATGAAGACGCATTTTTCCGACTTGGGTTCGAGCTTTTCAGGTTGAAGTTTCTTGACATAAGCATCGCATCCCCAAACTTTTAGAAACGACAGCTTAGGTTTCTTCCCAAACCATAATTCATACGGTGTCGTCTCAACGGATTTCGACGGAGCCCTATTTAAAGTGAATGCGGCAGTCTCTAAAGCATAGCCCCAAAAAGATAGCGGTAAATCGGTAAGAGACATCATAGATCGCACCATATCTAATAGAGTGTGATTATGACGTTCGGACACACCATTACGCTGAGTTGTTCCAGGCGGCGTGAGTTGTGAAACTATTCCACATTTTCTCAAGTGTGTGCCAAATTCCTGACTCAAGTATTCTCCTCCACGATCTGATCGTAGAAACTTGATTTTCCTGTCACGTTGATTCTCAACCTCACTCTGAAATTCCTTGAACTTTTCAAAGGTTTCAGACTTGTGTTTCATTAAGTAGATATACCCATATCTACTCAAGTCATCAGTGAGGGTGAGAACATAACGATAGCCGCCGCGAGCCTCAACACTCATTGGACCGCACACATCAGTATGTATGATTTCCAATAAGTTGGTTGCTCGCTCCATTGTTCCTGAGAACGGAGTCTTGGTCATTTTGCCCATGAGGCATGGTTCGCACGTGTCAAATGATTCATAATCAAGAGACTCTAAAAGTCCATCTGCATGGAGCTTCTTCATGCGTTTGACACCTATGTGACCAAGGCGGTAGTGCCACAAGTATGTGGGACTATCGTTATCAACCTTACATATTTTGGTTTTCACACTATGAACATGTGTAGCATTACGTTCGAGGAAGAATAAACCATTCACCATCGGAGCATGATCATAAAACATATCTCTCATATAAATAGAACAACCATTATTCTCGGATTTAAATGAGTAGCCATCTCGAATTAAACGAGATCCCGATACAATGTTCATGCTCAAAGCTGGCACTAAATAACAATTATTGAGGTTTAATACTAATCCCGTAGGTAAATGTAGAGGTAGCGTGCCGACGGCGATCACATTGACCTTGGAACCATTCCCGACGCGCATCATCACCTCGTCCTTTGCCAGTCTCCGCTTATTCCGCAGCTCCTGTTTTGAGTTACAAATGTGAGCAACTGCACCGGTATCAAATACCCAGGAGCTACTACGAGTACTGGTAAGGTACACATCAATTACATGTATATCACATATACCTTTCGTTTTGCCGGCCTTCTTGTCCGCTAAGTATTTGGGGCAGTTCCGCTTCCAGTGACCACTTTCCTTGCAATAAAAGCACTCAGTCTCGGGCTTGGGTCCATTCTTTGGCTTCTTCCCGGCAGCTTGCTTGCTGGGCGCGGCAACTCCCTTGCCGTCCTTCTTGAAGTTCTTTTTACCCTTGCCCTTCTTGAACTTAGTGGTTTTATTCACCATCAACACTTGATGTTCCTTCTTGACTTCTACCTCTGCTGATTTCAGCATAGCAAATACTTCAGGAATGGTCTTTTCCATCCCCTGCATATTGAAGTTCATCACAAAGCTCTTGTAGCTTGGTGGAAGCGACTGGAGGATTCTGTCAATGACCGCGTCATCCGGGAGATTAACTCCCAGCTGAGTCAAGCGGTTATGTAACCCAGACATAGTGAGTATGTGCTCACTAACAGAACTATTTTCCTCCATCTTACAGCTGAAGAATTTGTCGGAGACTTCATATCTCTCGACCCAGGCATGAGCTTGAAAAACCATTTTCAGCTCTTCGAACATCTCATATGCTCCATATCTCTCAAAACGCTTTTGGAGCCCCGGCTCTAAGCTGTAAAGCATGCCGCACTGAACGAGGGAGTAGTCATCGGTACGTGCGTGCCAAGCGTTCATAACATCTTGTTCTGCAGGGAGAACAGGTGCGTCACCCAGCGGTGCTTGTAGGACATAATCTTTCTTGGCAGCTATGAGGATGATCCTCAGGTTCCTGACCCAGTCCGTGTAGTTGCTGCCATCGTCTTTCAGCTTGGTTTTCTCTAGGAACACGTTGAATTTGAGGACTACGTTGGCCATTTGATCTACAAGACATATTGTAAATATTTTAGACTAAGTTCATGATAATTAAGTTCATCTAATCAAATTATTCAATGAACTCCCACTTATATAGACATCCCTCTTCTAGTCATCTAAGTATAACATGATCTGAGTCAACTAGGCCATGTCCGATCATCACGTGAGACGGACTAGTCAACATCGGTGAACATCTTCATGTTGATCGTATCTTCTATACGACTCATGCTTGACCTTTCAGTCTTCTGTGTTCCGAGGCCATGTCTGTACATGCTAGGCTCGTCAAGTCAACCTAAGTGTTTGCATGTGTAAATCTGTCTTACACCCGTTGTATGTGAACGTTGGAATCTATCACACCCGATCATCACGTGATGCTTAGAAACGAACGAACTGTCGCAACGGTGCACAGTTAGGGGGAACACTTCTTGAAATTATTATGAGGGATCATCTTATTTACTACCATTGTTCTAAGTAAACAAGATGCAAAAACATGATAAACATCACATGCAATCAAATAATAATAGTGACATGATATGGCCAATATCACATAGCTCCTTTGATCTCCATCTTGGGGCTCCATGATCATTTTGTCACCGGCTTGACACCATGATCTCCATCATCATGATCTCCATCATTGTGTCTCCATGAAGTTGCTCGCCAACTATTACTTCTACTACTATGGCTAACGCGTTTAGCAATAAAGTAAAGTAATTTACATGGCGTTTCTCAATGACACGCATGTCATACAAAAAATAAAGACAACTCCTATGGCTCCTGCCGGTTGTCATACTCATCGACATGCAAGTCATGATTCCTATTACAATAGCATGAACATCTCATACATCACATATATATCATTCATCATTCATCACAACTTTGGCCATATCATATCACAAAGCACTTGCTGCAAAAACAAGTTAGACGTCCTCTAATTGTTGTTGCAAGTTTTACGTGGCTGAATTAGGATTCTAGCAAGAACGTTTTCTTACCTACGTGAAAGCCACAACGTGATTTGTCAACTTCTATTTACCCTTCATAAGGACCCTTTTCATCGAATCCGCTCCAACTAAAGTAGGAGTGACAGACACCCACCAGCCACCTGATGCAACTTGTGCATGTTAGTCAGTGGAACCGGTCTCACGTAAGCGTACGTGTAAGGTTGGTTCGGGCCGCTTCATCCCACAATACCGTTGAAGCAAGATAAGACTAGTAGCAGCAAGAAAGTTGACAACATCAACACCCACAACAAATTGTGTTCTACTCGTGCAAGAAGAACTACGCATAGACCTAGCTCATGATGCCACTGTTGGGGAATGTTGCAGAAAAAAAAAATTCCTACGGTTTCACCAAGATCCATCTATGAGTTCATCTAGCAACGAGTGATCGGATGCATCTACATACCTTTGTAGATCGCGAGCGGAAGCGTTCAAAGAACGGGGATGAGGTAGTCGAAAACGACGTGATCCAAATCACCGGAGATCCTAGCACCGAACGGACGGCACCTCCGCGTTCAACACACGTACGGTCAGCGTAACGTCTCCTTCTTCTTGATACAGCAAGAGGGAAGGAGAGGTTGAGGAAGATGGCTCCAGCAGCAGCACGACGGCGTGATGGTGATGGAGCTGCAGTACTCCGTCAGGGCTTCGCCAAGCGCTATGGAGGAGGAGGAGGTGTTGGAGAGGGAGAAGGAGGCAACCAAAGGCATGGATGAAAAAGCCCTCCTTCCCCCACTATATATAGGAGGGCCTAGGGGGGGCGCCAGCCCTAGGAGATCCAATCTCCTAGGGGGGCGGCGGCCAAGGGAGGTTTCCCTCCCCCCCAAGGCACCTAGGGATGCCTTCCACTTGTGGGACTCTTCCCCTTTGGAAACCCTAGGCGCATGGGCCCCTTGGGGCTGGTGCCCTTGGCCCATGTAGGCCAAGGCACACCCCCTTACAGCTCATGTGGCCCCCGGGGCAGGTGGACCCACCCGGTGGACCCCCGGGACCCTTCTGGTGGTCCCGGTACAATACCGGTGACCCCGAAACTTGTCCCGATGGCCGAAACAGCACTTCCTATATATAATTCTTTACCTCCGGACCATTCCGGAACTCCTCGTGACGTCCGGGATCTCATCCGGGACTCCGAACAACATTCGGGTTACTGCATATACATATCCCTACAACCCTAGCATCACCGAACCTTAAGTGTGTAGACCCTACGGGTTCGGGAGATATGTAGACATGACCGAGACGACTCTCCAGTCAATAACCAACAGCGGGATCTGGATACCCATGTTGGCTCCCACATACTCCATGATGATCTCATCGGATGAACCACGATGTCGAGGATTCAAGCAACCCCGTATACAATTCCCTTTGTCAATCGATATGTTACTTGCCCGAGATTCGATCGTCGGTATCCCAATACCTCGTTCAATCTCGTTACCGGCAAGTCACTTTACTCGTACCGTAATGCATGATCCCGTGACTAGACACTTGGTCACTTTGAGCTCATTATGATGATGCATTACCGAGTGGGCCCAGTGATACCTCTCCGTCATACGGAGTGACAAATCCCAGTCTTGATCCGTGTCAACCCAACAGACACTTTCGGAGATACCCGTAGTATACCTTTATAGCCACCCAGTTACGTTGTGTTGTTTGGTATACCCAAAGCACTCCTACGGTATCCGGGAGTTACACGATCTCATGGTCTAAGGAAAGGATACTTGACATTGGAAAACTCTAGCAAACGAACTATACGATCTTGTGCTATGTTTAGGATTGGGTCTTGTCCATCACATCATTCTCCTAATGATGTGATCTCGTTATCAATGACATCCAATGTCCATAGTCAGGAAACCATGACTATCTGTTGATCAACAAGCTAGTCAACTAGAGGCTTACTAGGGACATGTTGGTGTCTGTTATTCACACATGTATTACGATTTCCGGATAACACAATTATAGCATGAATAAAGACAATTATCATGAACAAGGAAATATAATAATAATGCTTTTATTATTGCCTCTAGGGCATATTTCCAACAGCTATATCCATGGCTCATGCTCATGTATTGCGTGAAAGTTGAAAAAAGTCTGAGATTACTAAAGTATGAAACAATTGCTTGGCTTGTCATCAGGGTAGTGCAAGATGAGAGCATTCTTGTGTGACGAAAATGAAGCATGACCAAACTATATGATTTTGTAGGGATGAACTTTCTTTTACCATGTAATTTTGAGAAGACATGATTGCTTAGTTAGTATGCTTGAAGTATTACTGTTTTTATGTCAATATTAAACTTTTGTCTTGAATCTTTCGGATCTGAATATTCATGCCACAATAAAGAAAATTACATTGAGAATTATGCTAGGTAGCATTCCACATCAAAATTTCTATTTCTATCATTTACCTACTCGAGGACGAGCAGGAATTAAGCTTGGGGATGCTTGATACGTCTCCAACATATCTATAATTTTTGATTGTTCCATGCTATTATATTATCTGTTTTGGATGTTAATGGGCTTATTTATACACTTTTACATTATACCCAAGGCCTAGTGCAAATTGTTGTTTTTTTGCCTATTTCAGTGTTTCGCAGAAAAGGAATATCAAACGAAATCCAAACGGAATGAAACCTTTGGAAGAGTTATTTTTGGAACAAACGTGATCTAGGGGACTTGGAGTGGATGTCCAGAAACCAACGAGGAGGCCACGAGGCAGGGGGCGCGCCTACCCCCTGGGCACGCCCTCCACCCTCGTGGGCCCCTCGTGACTCCACCGACCTACTTCTTCCTCCTATATATATATCCATCTACCCTGAAAACATCCAGGAGCACCACGAAACCCTATTTCCACCACTGCAACATTCTGAACCCAAGAGATCCCATCTTGGGGCCTTTTCCGGAGCTCCGCCGGAGGGGGCATCGATCACGGAGGGCTTCTACATCAACACCATAGCCTCTACGATGATGTGTGAGTAGTTTACCTCAGACCTTCGGGTCCATAGTTATTAGCTAGATGGCTTCTTCTCTCTCTTTGGATCTCAATACAATGTTCTCCTAGATCTTCTTGGAGATCTATTTGATGTAACTCTTTTTGCATTGTGTTTGTCGAGATTCGATGAATTGTGGGTTTATGGTCAAGTTTATCTATGAACAATATTTGATTCTTCTCTGAAATCTTTTATGTATGATTGGTTATGTTTGCAAGTCTCTTTGAATTATCAGTTTGGTTTGGCCTACTAGATTGATCTTTCTTGCAATGGGAGAAGTGCTTAGCTTTGGGTTCAATCTTGCGGTGTCCTTTCCCGGTGACAGCAGGGGCAGCAAGGCACGTATTGTATTGTTGCCATCAAGGATAAAAAGATGGAGTTTATATCATATTGCTTGAGTTTATCCCTCTACATCATGTCATCTTGCCTAAAGCATTACTCTATTCTTATGAACTTAATACTCTAGATGCATGCTAGATAGCGGTCGATGTGTGGAGTAATAGTAGTAGATGCAGAATTGTTTTGGTCTACTTGTCGCGGACGTGATGCCTATATACATGATCATGCCTAGATATTCCTATAATTATTCACTTTTCTATCAATTGCTCGACAGTAATTTGTTCACCCACCGTAATACTTATGCTATCTTGAGAGAAGCCACTAGTGAAACATTTGGCCCCTGTGTCTATTCTCTATTATATTAATCTCCCATCAACAAGTTATTTCTAGCGCCTCTTATTTTGCAATCTTTACTTTCAATCTATATCATAAAAATACCAAAAATATTTATCTTATTATTATTATCTCTATCGGATCTCACTCTAGTAAGTGATCGTGAAGGGATTGACAACCCCTTCATCGCGTTGGTTGCGAGGTTCTTATTTATTTGTGTAGGTACGAGGGACTTGCGCGTAGTCTCCTAGTGGATTGATACCTTGGTTCTCAAAAGTTGAGGGAAATACTTACGCTACTTTGCTGCATCACCCTTCCCTCTTCAAGGGAAAACTAGTGCAGTGCTCAAGAGGTGGCAGAATCCTACCTGGGGTCCTCCCAATTCGGCCTCCCCCCCTTTCCTATTCATATTCGGAGTAGGAAGGGAAGACAGGGAAGGGGGCATCCTATTCCCTTTTTCCTTTTCTCCTTCCCCTTTTCTACTCCAATTTGTCCAGCCCATATGGGAGAGGCGCACCAACCCCTTAGGGGCTGGTCTGTCCCCCTCTTGGCCCATTAAGGCCCATGTAGTTGCCGGGGGGATGCCCGGAACCACTTCCGGTGACCCGATATGCACCCGGTACCCTCGGAATACTTCCGATGTCCGAATATCATCGTCCAATGTATGAATCTTTACCTCTCGACCATTTCGAGACTCCTCGTCATGTCTGTGATCTCATCCGGTACTCCGAACAACATTCGATCACCAAATTACATAACTCATATAATACAAAATCGTCATCGAATGTTAAGTGTGCGGACCCTACGGGTTCGAGAACTATGTAGACATGACCGAGACACCTCTCCGGTCAATAACCAACAGCGGAACCTGGATGCTCATATTGGTTCCCACATATTCTACGAAGATCTTTATCGGTCGTGCCATAATGACAACATACATTATTCCCTTTGTCATCGGTATGTTACTTGCCCGAGATTCGATCGTCGGTATCTCCATACCTAGTTCAATCTCGTTACCGGCAAGTCTCTTTACTCGTTCTGTAATGCATCATCTTGCAACTAACTCATTAGTCACATTGCGCAAGGCTTATTATGATATGCATTACCGAGAGGGCCTAGAGATACCTCTCTGATACTCGGAGTGACAAATCATAATCTCGATCTATGCCAACCCAACAAACACCTTCGGAGATACCTGTAGAACATCTTTATAATCACCCAGTTACGTTTTGACGTTTGATAGAACACAAGGTATTCCTCCGTTATCCGGGAGTTGCATAATCTCATAGTCAAAGGAATATGTATATGACATGAAGAAAGCAATACCAATAAAACTTAACGATCATTATGCTAAGCTAACGGATTGGTCTTGCCCATCACATCATTCTCCTACTGATGTGATCCCATTCATCAAATCACAACACATGTCTATGGTTAGGAAACTTAATCATCTTTGATTAACGAGCTAGTCTAGTAGAGGCTTACTAGGGACACGGTGTTTTGTCTATGTATCCACACATGTATCAAGTTTTTGGTTAATACAATTCTTGCATGAATAATAAACATTTATCATGATATAAGGAAATATAAAATAACAACTTTATTATTGCCTCTAGGGCATATTTCCTTCAATGCTATCTACCATGGCAGTTCGAGAGCTCTTGGACCTTCAAGAGCGGGTTTGGGCAGACTTCAATTTTCTTTCAGAATCCCACTTGAATAATTGTAAAGCCGATGAGCTACGTCGGGTCCTTAGTTTTGATTCCATGTTTGTGGTGGAGAGTAATGGTCGGGCCGGGGGCCTTGTATTGTTTTATTATAAAGTGAACAAAATTGAGTTGAACTATATCTTGGCTAATTTTATTGATATTTTGTTTATGAATGAGGAAGTCGTATAGTGGCGTTTCATGGGTTTTTATGGTCACCCGAACTGGGGCGATCTTAATTTATCTTGGGAGGATATTCATAATTTGTATCATAAGGGTAATCATCCATGGATGATTCTAGGAGACTTTAATGAGATTTTATATTCCTAGGAGAAAGAGGGAGGCAATGCCAGACCAAATGGAATGATGAAGGATTTTCGTGACTATCTAGCAGAATGTGGCTTGGATGATATGGGGTTCATAGGCGACCCCTTTACATGGAGGAGAAGTGAGATTAGGGAACGTCTTGACCGTGCAATATGTAATGTACAATGGCGCATAAATTTCCACGGGCGGCTGTGATTAATGAAAACCATGTACATTCTGACCACCCATTGTTAGTTCTGGATATGGATTATTTTGACGGTAATATGTTTCGGCCGCTGAATAGGGGTATTAAAAAATTTGAAGCCATATGGCTTAAAGAAGAAACTATTAGTGAAATTGTCAAGGCATCTTGGGAGAAGGCACAGCTGGCCGGTATTGGCCCGACGCTCGCAGACAGGACCCAAGCGGTACACGTCGATCTACATTCCTGGGACCGTGAGATCTTGAAAGGACCAAGATGGAGAATAAAAAGAGTTAGAGAAATTGAAACGTGGCCCTATGAATACATATTCCCTTTCTAGGCAGAAAGAAATTGTAGTTCTCATTGAGAATCTGTTGGATCGCGAAGAGATTTTTTGGTTGCAAAAAGGTAGAGCAAATTGGTTGATGCACGGAGACCGAAATACTCCCTTCTTCCATAATGCAGCTACTACTCGGAAAAAGAGAAATAATATTAAAAAGATTCTCGATGATATTGGGGTCTGGCGACAAGATACAGAATTGAAGGATCATATCACAGAACATTTTAAAAAGTTGTTTACCTCAGAGATTGAGCAACCTAATCAGGATGTGTTATCACTAGTAAAGAGGAGAGTATCTACTGAGATGAACAATGCCCTCCTTTCTCCGTAAATGGCTGGTGATGTTCGTAAAATCTTGTTCAACATTGGGGATTTGAAAGCCCAGGGCCTGATGGGCTCCATGCTATTTTCTATAAAAGGTTTTGGCCAATGTTAGGAGATGATCTGATCGAGGAGGTTTTGAAAGCAGTAAACACTTGCACTATCCAATCTGGTTGGAATGATACTGCGATTGTGATGATACCGAAAGTCAACTAATCGAAGAAGGTAACCCAGTTTAGACCAATTAGTCTGTGCAATGTGGTGTATAAAATTATTGCAAAAATGATTGCCTCTCGCCTAAAGGTGTTCCTACTAGATATTATTAGCCCAACTCAAAGCGCATTCGTGCCTGGAAGACTTATTACGGACAACGTGTTGGTGGCATACGAATGCTTCCACACCATCAAGAAAAAGAGATTAGGCAAAGAAGGATTTTGTGCGATAAAATTGGATATGCATAAAGCTTATGACTGGGTTGAATGGCCTTTTCTCAAGGAGATTATGCTCAAACTTGGATTTCGTGATGTGCGGGTAAATTTTATTATGGAGTGTGTGTCTACTGTTGAATATCGTATTCGGTTTAATGCGGAGGAAAGTGAAAGTTTTAAACCTATTAGGGGTCTGAGGCAAGGAGACCCGCTGTCTCCTTACCTGTTCTTGTTTTGCACGGAGGGTCTCAGAGCTTTACTAACGCATACGGAAGAAAATGAGAATATTTCAAGAGTAAAGGTTTGCAGAGATGCCCCATCTGTCACGAACCTTCTTTTTGCTGATGACTCTTTAATCCTTATGAAAGCAAATTTGCAAAGTGCGGAAACATTAAAATTAGTTCTAGATTCGTATTGCGCAGCTTCAGGGCAGATGGTCAGTGTCGAAAAATCCAGCATCTTTTTTAGCCCTAATACAGGAGTGGACACTAGAGAACAAATGTGTACAATTCTTAATATAATGACTGAGGCCTTGAAAGACAAATATTTAGGACTGTCAGCCAATGTGGGTTTAGATAAACCGATTGTTTTCAATACTTAATAGATCGTATTGTTAGAGAATTAGTGGTTGGAAGGAAAAACTTCTGTCGGCTGGAGGAAAGGAAATCATACTTAAAGCGGTTGTTCAAGCTATTCCCACCTATGCAATGTCAGTCTTTAAAATTGCTAAAAAAATTGCAAAGGAATTATTGACGCGATGGCGCATTTCTGATGGGGAGATGAGGACAACCAAAGGAGGATGCATTGGATGGCTTGGTGGAAAATGTCTATACCCAAGAACCAAGGAGGAATGGGTTTTCGGGATATCCATTGTTTCAATTTGGCTATGCTTGCTAAACAGGCTTGGCGTCTTATCGAGAATCTGGATTCTCTATGTGCTACTATTTTGAGAGTCAAATGCTATCCTGATGGTGACTTGTTGAACACTGACCTGAAGAAGGATTCTTCCTTCACCTGGCAAAGTATTATGGCGGGTGTGAGCTCCCTGAAGCGTGGTCATATTTGGCGAGTGGGAAATGGGCAGAATATTGACATTTGGGAGGACGCCTGGATTTCAAATTGTGCAAACCGTAAAATTGTTACCCCTAAGGAAGGCCAGTTGTTACGAAAGGTAGAAGATTTGATTGATCCAATTCTAAATTTGGGATGAAGATCTTCTCAGACAAACTCTATGGCCTATTGATGTTCAGCGAGTGCTTGCGATCCCGATATCGCAACATGATATGCCTGGTTTTGTAGCTTGGAATTTCACGAAAAATGGGATCTTTTTGGTTCGGTCTGCTTATTTTGTGGAATGGGGCCACCAATATGGGAGCAAGTGTTGGGTAACGTAGTAATTTCAAAATTTTCCTACGCACACGCAAGATCATGGTGATGCATAGCAACGAGAGGGGAGAGTTTTGTCTACGTACCCTCGTAGATCGGCAACGGAAGTGTTGACACAACGTAGAGGAAGTAGTCGTACTTCTTCCCGATCCGACCGATCCAAGTACCGAACGTACGGCACCTCCGAGTTCTGCACACATTCAACTCGGTGACGTCCCTCGAGTTCCGATCCAGCAAAACGTTGAGGGAGAGTTTCGTCAGCACGACGGCGTGATGACGATGATGATGTTCTACCGACGCAGGGCTTCGCCTAAGCACCGCTACGATATGACCGAGGTGGAATATGGTGGAAGAGGGCACCGCACACGGCTAAGGAACGATCACGAGGATCAACTTGTGTGTCATGGGGTGCCCCCTTGTCTCAGTATATAAAGGAGGGAGAGGGGGAGGTGCGGCCGGCCCTATGGGTGCGCCTGGAGGAGTCCTACTC
>NC_041388.1:385175409-385187468 GCF_002162155.2 Triticum dicoccoides
GGAAGGGAGAAAGAGGAAAGGGGGGCGCCGCCCCCCCCCCTTCCTTGTCCTATTCAGACTAGGGGGGAGGGGGCGCGCGGCCTGCCCTAGCCGGCCCTTCTCTCCTCCCTTATGGCCCATGTAGGCCCAATAACCCCCGGGGGGGTTCCGGTAACCCCCCGGTACTCCGGTAAAATCCCGATTTCACCCGGAACGTTTTCGATATCCAAATATAGGCTTCCAATATATCAATCTTTATGTCTCAACCATTTCGAGACTCCTCGTCATTCCGTGATCACATCCGGGACTCCGAACAACCTTCGGTACATCAAAACACAAAAACCCTAATTACGATCGTCACCGAACTTTAAGCGTGCGGACCCTACGGGTTCGAGAACTATGTAGACATGACCGAGACACGTCTCCGGTCAATAACCAATAGCGGAACCTGGATGCTCATAATTGGCTCCTACATATTCTACGAAGATCTTTATCGGTCAGACCGCATAACAACATACGTTGTTCCCTTTGTCATCGGTATGTTACTTTCCCGAGATGCGATCGTCGGTATCTCAATACCTAGTTCAATCTCGTTACCGGCAAGTCTCTTTACTCATTCCATAATACATCATCCTGCAACTAACTTATTAGTTGCAATGCTTGCAAGGCTTGAGTGATGTGCATTACCGAGAGGGCCCAGAGATACCTCTCCGACAATCGGAGTGACAAATCCTAATCTCGAAATACGCCAACCCAACAAGTACCTTCGGAGACACCTGTAGAGCACCTTTATAATCGCCCAGTTACGTTGTGACGTTTGGTAGCACACAAAGTGTTCCTCCGGTAAACGGGAGTTGCATAATCTCATAGTCATAGGAACATGTATAAGTTATGAAGAAAGCAATAGCAACAAACTAAACGATCAAGTGCTAAGCTAATGGAATGGGTCAAGTCAATCACATCATTCTCCTAATGATGTGATCCCGTTAATCAAATGACAACTCATGTCTATGGTTAGGAAACATAACCATCTTTGATTAACGAGCTAGTCAAGTAGAGGCATAATAGTGACTCTCTGTTTTTGTCTATGTATTCACACATGTATTATGTTTTCGGTTAATACAATTCTAGCATGAATAATAAACATTTATCATGATATAAGGAAATAAATAATAACTTTATTATTGCCTCTAGGGCATATTTCCTTCAGCAAGTTACGACATACCAATGGGATGGGACGTACCACGGTCAATCCTATTTGGGGGAGGATTTGGAAACTTGCGTGTCCATCAAAGGTTAAAATATTTATTTGGCGTACACTTCACGACACTCTTCTGTGTCGTGTTAAGTTAGCTAATAGACATGTGAAAGTCTCGCCTGAGTGTCCTGCCTGCTCATCTGGGCCAGAAGACACAAAACATCTGTTGTTTCTATGTGACAGAGTAAAAGAAGTCTGGAGAACACGATGGACGATATTATCGACAGAGCTTGAAAAATAGACTATGCGGGTGAGGTAGTCTTGGAATATTTACTTTCATTACCGGATCAGAAACTATGTATTATGGGCACTCGAAATGTGCGTGACATGATTGCCATATCAACCTGGTACTTGTGGTGGGAAAGGCGCAAATTGGTACACAATGAGACCACTCAGAATGCACAACAGATATCCATGGGGATACGCGCTTTCACTGCCAATTTTGTTAATGCCTCCTTGCCTTAGGCTTCCATGAAAAGAGGAGGATGGTCTAGCCCCCTGACGGAATTTGTTAAACTTAACGTTGATGCTTTTTTTGACCACGACCTTCTCAGGGGTACGATCGGCGTGGTCTTAAGAGATGACAAAGATAGGTTCATCGGTGGGGGAAATGGTAAGATTGACTGGTGTGCAGATGTGTTGATGGCTGAAGCTTTGGCGTTAAAATTCGGCCTATTGCTTGTGCAAAGGACGGGTTGTAATCGCATAATTATTAACTCGGATAATATGGAGGTGATTGAGACCATGAACGAAGGAGGACAATCGTCGGGGGCAGCAGCTGCAATTTTTTATGACTGTTTTCACTTAGCTTGCGATTTTCCTATTTCTAGATTCGAGCATTGTAATAGAGAAGCAAATAAAATTACTCATGAACTTGCCAAGTTTGCTAGATTTTCCTTCATTTCTGATTGGTTCGAGGAACCACATAATGCAATTGTACCAATCCTCATAAACGATGTAATGATTATTTCTAATGAATAAAGTTCGAATTTTTTTTCAAAAAAAAAGTACCTGAGCAAGGCGGAGACGAAGCAGCTTGCTCAACTGTGATTTTATCTTAAAAAACAACGATGACACAAAAAAAACAAGTTTTCAGAGAGCCAAATAACTAGGATGCGCGCATCTGTACTGCAAGCACAGTTCAACTGTTGGTAAAAAAACAGGGGATCTTCCGTCCTCCAGAAGAAGCTACATTTAGCAACTTGGGACATGTGAGATTTCACTCCGATCACTTCTCAAGTTCAGAACATCTATGCCCAGATTCTAGGCATGGATGACCACCGATAGACGGAGTATAAATCAAACATGTAAAGTAATGTAGATACCAACCAACGATTGCAACAATGCTCAATTGCTCATAAAGGTAGCTGCTGCTGAAACTTGTGTACAGAAAATAGCAATTAGGGAAATATAAAGAAGCGATTGCGGCACCCAAGTTTGCAAAAGAAGCATGATACTCCAGCATATTGACCTCACTATGCAATACAAGGCAGCAGAAGGTAAGTGCAGGAAACATTTCAGTTTTTCTTTTCGATCACCGCGTTCAGAAGGGGCTTCTATGGCTATGGCTTTCAGGCCCCGAGAGGAGCTTTTACGCCCATGGCGTTCAGACCGCCTATCTACTGATGTTTGCTTGTTTTTTTGGATGGCTACTACATTTAGGATTATTACTCTAGCTTAGTGACTGAATGAAAGACATTAGCCCTCTAAATGCGCCAATAAACTGGTGAATTGTTTCAAATGAATACAGGCTTCAGATTTTTAGACACAATCTTGGTGATTTCATGGAAACAACAAACTCTCTACATAATCTACAATACATGGCAGCAAGTTGGTGGAGTTACCAAAGCAAGGGAAGAATGGATAGGCGACACGAGCTGCAATTTGACTCAGAGAGCACATGAAACATCAGGCTATCCTATGCCGTTTGGAGAGATGGAGTTTGGAGTAGCTGCTTGCCGAAGATGAATATATTGCTAGATATTCAATGGCCTGAAGCACAAAAACTAAGTTCAGTCCTTTATCGAAAGCCAAAATCAAGGCGACCACATGAACACATCTAGTATAGTATGAGATAGAAAATGAGAGAACTCCATCAGGCCAAATTACAGTTATGGTGTATCCAGCAAAGGTGATACAAAAACATCTGGCAATATGCAATAAGACATTTATACTGATACTCGAATAATCAAATGAAACTTAAAGTGATTCTGCAAACGTAAATTAACATCTCACCTTATTAGTACAGCCGCAGTTTCAAGCACCAGATGCCATCTTAGACCAAGGAATATATGACGTTCATCAACTAATTAGCAACTGATGTGATCCAAAGTAGTACAGGGAGTAACAGACTCCGAGTCGTGGAACAAAGACGTGTTACTTCATCTAGACATGCAAAGAGCAGAACATAAAATTCCTAATCAGGGCAAAGATTTATCTATCTAATAAGCTGAAAGCGCAAACGTGATTTATATTCTTTTCCGGAGTAAAAGCATATATAAACTGAGGTAAACTGGAGGTCCTATAAGAAAGCATGGGTGGCATAAGAACAGTGTACTACAGAAAACAAACGAGTTGAGCGAGAAACGGTACCTTGCCTTCTGATGCCTGCAGACCACCTTTGATTATTTCAGGATGGCCGTCTCATATCGACCTCGCTATGAGGTAGTACAAAACAGCAGCAAGTAAGGCAGGAAACATTTCAGTTACATAGCATACAGATTACATCACACAACCTTCATTTTCTTCTTCTCACTTATTAGCAAAATCCAGAAACCAGACAAACATCGATCATCCTTACTCGAAGAACACGAATTAATCCCAGAAGCGTAATAATAATTTCCTGCATACACTGCAGAGACTGAATTCAACCTAGCACCACTTCAATTTGGGCGGTGGGGCAGCAGACTCTATCCAGAACGGCGCGCTTCTCCTCGTCACTCCACTTGCTTCGCAGGGTCACCATCTCCCAGCCGCAGGGCTCCTTCTCCCTGACATGTCCATGCTTGAACAGAGCAACACGGCTCAGCGCCGTGGACGCTTCCACGGCGTACCTTACAAGGTGAAGATGCCTCTCTGTTCCCTGAAAGCCGACGACCACCAGCTCCTTCAGATGGCGGTGGTGGCGCGCGGTCGAGGGCGGCCACGGCGTCTTCCGGCACGGCTCCTCCTCGGGTTTGGGAACATGGACGTGGATGCTCTCAAGCAATGGTGCTGCGTCGATGAGCAGGTGCGGCCCTGAGCCCGAGACATCCCAGGAGGAAGGCACGTCCGCAATCAGCAGCCTCCTTACGTTGGCCATTTGACAGACCGGATTCTTCAGGGCGATCCACATACCTGGCCCGGTAATCCGCAGGGCGAGGTCCGTCATGCCGGCGGCGCCTTGAAAGAACCGCATGAGGATGACAGAGATGGTCTCCAGCAGTCCAGCTTCGAGTTGTACCGGAAAGAACCTTGATCAACGGAGAAGACGAAGCTCACATGCTCGAGGCAAGGGGAGGCGGCGGAGCTCAACAGAAGGTTGGCGTGCAGAACAGTAAGGCTCTGGAGCTTCGGGAGAGAGCGGATCTCAACTAGCATCAACGGGCCGTCCAATAGAAGCTCCCTGATTCCTGACATGGGTGCGTTGAGTATCAGTGCAAAGGCTCTGCTTTTGTACCCGCAGCGGATGAGGTGCAGAATCTGCAGCTGCGGGCACGCGGCAATCACCCTCCGGTAGACGGCCGCCGGCGTTGATCTGGGCAAGTCTTGCAAGACGAGCGTGGTGAGCGCGGTGAACCCCTCAAGCGGCGGGGGCAAGCAGTTGGAAAGCTTGAGGCTTTGCAGGCGAGACTCGCCTGGCTTTCTGCTGATGCGACCATGGGGGAGATCGTAGGCCGGCGGCGTGTTCACGGTCCGCTCGGTCGGCGTGGCAACGACCGCGAGATCCTGGACGCCCCAGGAGTCGACGGCTTCCACTATAAGGCTGTTGATGCAGGCCGAGGTGCTGTCTTCGAAGATCTCGAGCGATAGCCTATTCACACGCCGGTGAAGTCCGCTGGCCAAGAGGCTCCGGACAGAGGCGACCATGGAGCGCATGGCGCGGCGCTGGTACCGCCCGGCGATATCCTCTAGCTTTCTGGCAATCTGGGCTAGTTGCAGCGATCTCGTGGCTTCGCCGCGGCGGAGGAGGCATCGGCGGTAGCGCTGTGGCAGTGTGTCGGTCACTTTGAGATCCAGGGCGGTGAGCTCCCGGGGGAGGTGAGCCCAGCGCTTGGAGAGCGCCGCGGCGCCGTGTGCGGTGCGGCTGTCGAGACGGCGCAGGATTAGGAGGAGCAGGTCGTCAGGGAGCGCGCTGAGACGGTCATCGTCGCAGGCCCGCCGGCGACGGGAGAGATCCTTCCGAGCCATTGGACAGCAGCAACAGGGCTTTGCTGGGATGGGAGGCAAGAGTCCCCGGCGGTGGAGGTGGCGGTGCGGCGGCAGCGGGGCAGGGGAAGGAAGAACGATCCGTGCAGCAGACCTGGTCCTCTGGGCCGGCCCACCCATAAACGTGCGGGCGCGGTTTGGAGACCTCCTATGCGCCGCTCTTTGCGTCCGATTCGCACGCGCCGCACAGGAACAGCCCCCGAATGGGCCGGCCCATCGTCGCGACGAAACAGCGAAAAAATCACCTAAAATGACCCTCCACCTGGAGCTAGTATACCGTTGTCGCTGACCAGGCGAGCTAACAAACTCCTTCGGTCATACGTATGTTTTTTCTTTGAGCAGACCTTCGGTCATATGTAGCGCGCGTACTTTAACATATCATCTACTCCCTCTGTTCCTAAATACTTGTCTTTCTAGGCATTTCAACAAATGACTACATACGGATCAAAATGAGTGAATCTACACTCTAAAATATGTCTACATACATCCGCATGTAGTAGTCATTTGAAATGTCTAGAAAGACAAATATTTAGGAACGGAGTGAGTACTACATATCTAACACCCCCACCTAGAAACCTTAAACATTGGATATGTTCAAAATTTTAAAAAATTCAAAAATTGTTCGCGTTTGCTGAAAATGTTAGAAGAAAAACTAAAAATCTTGAACAAAGTTTTGATAAAATGAACACTTTTAAAAATCCCGAACATTTTTTGAATTAAGAGAACACAATTTTGAAATCAAGAACAAAATTTGAACATTAACATTTTTTAAAGCATGAACATTTTTTAAATCTTGAGAAGAAATTTTGAAACAGAGAACAAATTTGGAAGCGCGGAATGTTTTTTAAAGCATGAACATTTGTTTTGAGTTTGAGAACAAATTTTGAAACGTAGAACAGATTTTGAAATGTAGAACAAATTTAGAAGCGCGAATAATTTCTTAAAGCACGAACATTTTTTGAATATTGAGAACAAATTTTAAAACATAGAACAAATTTGAAAAATCCCGAACAAATTTCGAAGCACGAACATTTTTTGAAAACGTGAACAAAAAATTGAAGTCTGGTACATTATATTAATTTTCGAAAGTTTTGAACTTTTTTGTGCAATGAGAACAATTTTTGAATTCTGAGAACATTTTTTTAAAAACTGAACATTTTATGGAAAGGCAAACAAAATTTGAATATTTTGAAAAAAGAGAGAAAAGAAAATTAAAATGAAATAAGAAACCAAAGAAAGAAAACAAACAGAAAAAAGGAAAAAAAGAAACAGAAAGGAATTTGAAAATGTAAAGAACAAAAAGGAAATAGAAAGAGATGAAAAAGGAATTGGAAAATGTAATAAAGAAACAGAAGAAAAAAAGAAATAGAAAAAGGAAAAATCAGTGAAAAACTGGTTCAAGAACCTTCTCCCAAAACCGGTCAGGAACCTTCGAGAAAGTACCCAAAACCGGATACTGTAGCGCGAGTACTATCTCGTAGTTGGGCCGGCCCATCTTGATCGTTAGGTAGCTCGCCTCTGTGCGTTTCGCTTGACATTCTGCCGCAACGAGCGTCCGTCAGGATCTCTACTCCTAATGGAGCAGTTGGTAGTCTCGCTTCCAGGTTTTTTTTCGTCCCACCACTTTCGTTCGGTTTTTTTTCGTAGGTTAACCGTCGTAGATTTTTTTCGTCGCCTCCCCCACTTCATCGGTTTATTTTCACTTCACCCTCTCACACAACGAAAAAAACTGAACGGATCAGAACTTTCCATACTGACGCAAATTATTTAGTAATGTCTTTATGTAAAAGAATCAATCACAATCAATCTCTAAAGATCAAATCTAAATTAATTAATCTTCATAACGTTTGTTTCCTTCCGAATCACGTCCATAATTTTCCTTCCTTGTTTGGGCAGAAACTGTTTGGTAGCAGAGATTAGGAAGCTTCCTATGAGTGTAGTAATAGGAAGTATTCTTTTTCTTGATGATTCGTTTCCATGCATGATGATAGTAAATTAGGCCAACATTCACCACTATTTATCAACGTCATCAATCGTATCCATTCCTACCAGTTTTAAGGAAATCTGCTCGCTATGTCTTTTTTAAGGGGATCCGCTCGCTAAGTCGTCGTCGCACGTTATTTTCACAAGCAATTCCCCTAAAAAAAGGCGTGGGTATTGGTAGTTGAACGCCCGCTAGGTTTTCCGCCTGTCCCATCCTCGCGCTGTGTCGCCGCCGCCCGCCGAATTTCCAGCCGCCCGAGCCCGTTAACTTCGCCAGCCATCGGGTCGACTGCCCCCGCCCCAAACCCCCATCCCCGAGCACTAGCTATCGCCGCGTTGCCGCCCCAAGCTCCACGCCACCGGGAACGAATCAAGCGCCGTCCCGACACCGCCGTCGCCGGCCCAGCACCTCCAGCCTTGCATGGACAGCTTCAATGTGCAGTCTCCCTTGCTGCCTCACCTTCTGCCAGCGCATGCAGCGGCGGGGTTGGACGCGTGCGTGCTTGCTAGCTTGCTCTCCGTGCGTACGTACTTGCTCTGCGTGCGTCGCACCGGCCAATGCGCATGATGCGTGTGTGCCTGCTTTTCTGTATGTGTATGCCAGCGTGATGCGTGTGTGCGTTGCTGTGTGTGTATGATATAGATGGCCTGAGTGTGTGCATGCTGTGCTCTGCTCTCTGCTGATCTATGTGTTGGTGCTCCTGCTATATGTTCATGCCATACAAATGAAATTTCTGTTAATCTTCTCACATGTTGAGTTGGTTCTCTCTGTCTTCTGAGGGGGTGAATGCAAAGCAGTCTATTAAGCCAGGCACAATTGCTGAGCTAAATTGACAAAAATATATTGGTAGCCATAGTTGTAGTTTAAATAGTAGCGAGTTGTCTAATATGTATAAAGAGCCCGTTGCAAAATTGACAAAAAAGGTCGCCAGTGTCACTTGATATGTATGAGAATATTAAATGTATTATTAACATAATTAATATTGAACTCTTAAAATTAATGTGGCCCCGTTGCAACGCACGGGCGTTCTTCTAGTATTCCGTGAGTTTGGTCTTGCCTGAGGGAGCGCCATACTGGCCGAGCCAGCTCGTGGGAGGTCTCAGCCTCGTTTTTTTTTCTGTTTTTCTATCACTTTTTTGTTTTCTTCTCTGCTTTTTGTTTTTCTTTTTTTACACAACCAAATATTCTAAATATACTCCTTCCATTCCTAAATATAAAACCTTTTAGAGATTCCACTATGAACTACATATAGAAAAAAATGTTCCTTACATATACAGAAAAATTATCCAAAAAATATAAAACGTGTATGAAAAAAGTTGATAATGTATTTTAAAAAATGTAAATATGGAATTTGAAAAAAAAATTGACCATGCAAAAAAAAATGTTAAACATTTATCAGAAAATATTTATGATATATGCCAAAAAGACAATGTGTATGGAAAAAGTAGTCCTCATATACAAATTATTTCAAAGAATGTTAATCATCTATTTAAAAAATGTTAACGGGGTACAAAAACATGTTCCTGATGTATACAAAAAAGATGTAAAACGTGTATTAAAACAATTGAACAAAAAAATTGATACAAAAATGTTAATCATATATTTCAATAATTTTAAACATGTATTAGAAAATGTTCCTGATATATATTGAAAATGTAAAATGTGTATGGAAAAAGTAGTCATGAAACACATTTTTATTAAAATTTTAGTTGTATATTTAAAAAATGTTAGAGGTGTAGAAAATGTGCACGATTTATATAAAAAATGTAGAACATGTATTTAAAATTTTGAAAAGAAAAACACATTTTTATTAAAATTTTAGTTGTCTATTTAGAAAAATGTTAAACGTGTAAAAAATGTGTGTGATGTATATGATAAAAACGTAGAACGTGTATTTGAAATTTTGAAAAGAAAAACACGTTTTTAAAGAAAAATATGACAGTGTATCAAAAACAGTTTAATTATATGCTTTAAAGATTTTAAATATGTATTTAAACATGTTCCTAATATATACCGAAAATTTACAATGTTTATGAAAAAAGTATTCATCAAATGTATTTAGAAAAAATATTAATCATGCATTTGGAAAATATTAAAACGTATAAAAGAAGTCTTGATCCATACGTGAAATGTGCAAATGTGTGTAAAAAAATGTAGCCATGTGTTGCACTAAAAATAAAAATGAAGAAAGAACAACGAAAACCGAAGAACCGGAGGAAAGAAAAAAATAAAGACCTTGGAAACAAACAAAGAAAGAACCCAAAGAAAAGCTTGAAAACCGATGAGGAAATAAAGCAAAACAAATAAAAACCACAAATGAAGAAATAAAGAAAGGAAGAAAAGGAAAATAGTGAAAACCGAGGAAAGAAACAAAGAAAAGAGAAAAAAATGCAGTGGAAATTGAGAAAAGGAAAAAAACTAATTTTCTTTTTTGGGGGAACAAAGTAAACTAGTGAGAAAACCAAAAGAAAATTGAAAGAAAGCAAAAAAGAAAAGAAAAGAAAACGAACAAAAATGCCCAGTAGCCGAGTGAACAAACTAGTGAATGAACCGGCGAGAAAACGCGTTAAATGGGTCGACCCATACCTGCAGATACTTTAGGTGAGGCGAGACTATAAGCGAGATATAGCTCTCGTGATCGTGGGCCGTGACAAGCACGTGTGCCTCTTCTCGAGGCCCAAGCATGATACATTAGCTAAACGTGTCGGCCTGGCATGCCAGGTGTGGCGGCGACCCACGTGCTATTTTTTTATTTGGGCTTTTTAGACCTTTTTTTTAGGTTTTCGGATGTTCTAAGAAAAGGGGGGCTCGGCTTAGCTCGCAGCCCACGGATAGCCCTAGGCTTGTCGTGTGTCGAGCCAAGCATGTGACGTGCCAAGCACGCATGCTTTTGGGCCCGCCCATGAAGCACGAGTCCTTTGACCAGTTATACCCTGGAGTACTAAAGACCAAAGAAGTGCAATGTTGTTTTAATTTTTGATGATTTTCTTGGTTTGGTTTTTCTTTTTTGAATAGCGGATCATTATAATACTCACCAAAAGTACAAAACATCACATAATAAAATTTAGAGACAAATACACCGGTGACTAGGGAAAGCCTTCCTCCCCTCACTCTTCACCGGCGAGTCCGTGGATTCGCCTCCTCTCCGCCTGCCGCTTCGGCGGCCGGTGTCGGGGAGGGGATTTCTGGTACCTCGAATCCGGCTAGGTAGATAAATAGGTTTTTGTCCTCCTTAAGTTCGTCCGTTGGGATGGATTAGACGCAGCTCCAGCGTAGATCCTTGCCAGCTTCTCGGGACGGCGAGCTTAGGCTTTGTCATCTTGCGTACGCAACGATGTTATTTGGTGGCAAGTTCTTTAGATCTATTCAAAGATTCAACGGAGATGACTGCGGCTCCAAGGCGTTGTTCCTTAGGCGCACGTGCACAAAGACTTCTCAGTTGTCATCGACAAGGTCAGGCCGGCTTCAGTATGAGAGCGGTGACAGGGTGCGTCGGCGACTCGTCTGGCGGCGGCAATTGCCGTTCGGTGGTCCATTGACCTTGATGTGATTTTTATTATGCTTGTGGTGTTTTATATTTCCGGTGAATCTTTATAATAGATTTGATCTTTTCGTAAAACACACACACACCGATGATACATCAAGTTGCATAGAATGAGCACTTTAATGCTTAAAGTTAAAAAAATTGGTGCACAAACTTTTTGTGGTGCAATTACGATGCAAGTTTCATTCAAAGCACGAACAAACCTGTGGTTGGATGATTAGAGAGACTATGGTATCCCCAGCCCATCAGAGTTCAAGTCCTGATGCTCGTATTTATTCCTGGATTTATTTCAGGATTTCCGGCGATGTGCATTCAGTGAAAGGAGACGTTTTCATCGACGACGAGGTGCCTACGGTGAATTCGTAAATTTCAAGATGATATGATGGCTCAGTCTTTCGGAGATGCTCATAGGAATAGGATGCGTGCATGTGCATTCATAAGGGGTAAATGTATGCGCATGTATATAAACACTTGCATTTGTACTAGGTTAAAAAAAGTTTCATTCGTTGCCGTCTACAACGCCTACATGGCATGCACTGTGGCGGCTGGTCCACTGATAGTGACTGAAAAACAATTAGGCCTCCTTTGGTTCATAGGATGGAAATATCATAGGAATAGGAAAATCATAGAAAGTGTGATCGCATGTATCTCACTTCCTATAAGAAAAAAGATGTCACTTGATTCATAGTATAGGATTTTTTTCCATTGAATCTAGGCTAATATTTTTTTCCCTTTGAAATGTGAAGGATTGATTCCTATCCTATATAGGAATAGGAATCCATTCCTACAAACCAAAGGTCTTCATAGGAATTTTTCCTACAAAAAACATATCCTCTACAAATCCTACAAGATTCCTCCAAACCAAAGGAGGCCTTAGACTTTTCTCT
>NC_041388.1:385188015-385240983 GCF_002162155.2 Triticum dicoccoides
AAAGGTCGAGACAAACAAGCTCCATAAACCGTTACAGAGGGAGCGGATTTTGGGGTTGTTTAGTTCTAGGACTAGCATTGCCATATCTTACCACACATTTTTGCCAAGCTTACCTAAAGTTAGTTCATCAAAATAAGAACCACAAGTTGGCAAGCCTAAGAGAATTTTGCCACACTTTTTGTGTGTATGTCATGTGGGGTCCAAGTGTGGCTTGCCTAAGGTATGACATGAACCAAACACTCACCTAAGTTGATCAAACTTGCCTAACTTTAATTATGGCAATCTTTGGCTAAGTTAGTCACAAACCAAATCTTTTTCCCGGACCTGAATCCTTGACTTGGCCAGATCATTACAACTTCAAAAAATTCTCACGCCCAAGGGAATCGCGTAGGTTTCAAGTATCGACCCTTCTGCTGAGGCCAACGGCGAAGAACCGTAGGTTCAGATGGGACGCGCCATTGCCAGTCCAGTCGGGAACATGGCGCCCGGCGCGCCCAGCCCGCCGCGCGTCCAGCACGTCTCGCTCTCAGCTGGCCACACAGCGGAATCGCCCCGCCGCCGCCCACCCGAGCGGTCAAGTGGGGTCACGTACGTCACCGAAGCGCGCGCGGTCGCGGGCGCCTAGTTTTCCACGCAGAACTCAATTACCGGCCCGCCCGCCCGCCGTCCGTACGCATCGTATCCTATCCTCCTCGCCGACGGGAACCCACCGGCGCTTCCCGTGCCAAGGTCCTGTTTGGATACTCTAACTCAGTTAGAGGTTAGAGTTAAATTTTAATCTTAAACTAACCCTAGGCTGACTCTAACCAAAGAGCTGTTTGGATGGTAGGGTTAGATTAACAATAAATATTCTTTCTCAATCATTTGACTACTTTGGATCATGTTTGAATGGGAGGAATAACTTTTTTTTACTATTTTTTCTAATGGGTCTAGAAGAACTAACCCAAATAAGCTCCTCTAGTGTAGGCTACTTTTTTGGGGTGGGTTAGATCCAACTAACCCAAACTAACCCACCATGTTTGGATACTTTTGGATTATTTGAACCCAACTAACTAAAACTAACTCTAACTTAAGGGTCCAAACAGGGCCCAAGTCTGTCCATCTAGCCAGATCGTACCGTCAGTTCGCGTTCACCATCGCAAGATCGCCGGCACCACGGTTCGTTCTGTAGTCCTCGAACGTTCGTCAGTGCACATGGACAGGTCGAGAAAATTTCCGTTGACCTTGGAACCTTCACCTGTTGAGATGGCAAGCACTCCTTCACCCCGGACTTGTTTTGTTTTTAGATGCACCCCGGTCTTGTAGTAGTAGTACATTCGAACGGGACATATATAACCGAGCTGGACTCTTTTGGACAGTAAACGGTAGAAAATTCCTGCTGCACCTATTTTTGTATTTTTTTGTATACAAGCAATTAAAAGGAAGAAAAGAACAAAGAAAACAAGAATAAGAAAGACAAAACCATGTCTTCAAACCTTCTTCTAAAGCTATTGACCAAAAGCTTTCAATTAGTGGTATTTTTTTTTAACGAGGAAGGGAGGAGCCCTGCCGATTTCATTTAGATAGGAAAAAGAGTTTATCTGGTTTATAAGAAAAATTATATCGAAAACCAACAAACAAAAAGAATAGGAAAGAAAAAACAACCACTAAAACCAAAGCAAAAAGAACACCACCACCTAATCGCTATTTTACCCCAAAGCGATTGTGAGCAAGATCTTCAGAAACGCCTTCAAGAAAGGAAACAACGTCCAAGAAACACCGTTGTCACCGGCATCCACCCTCGCCGATCAAAAGGCTTTCGCATAGTACCGCACACAACCTTCTCATCAAACTTGGGATGGGTCCGACCTAGCCCACAACCTCCAATCGCAACTTCCCCACTGATTGACTGCGACCAAATGAGAAGAAGTATTTCTCGATGATGCCACCATGAAGCATCACCACAACGACCCCGTCAAAGAACAAGGCTTTCGCCTAGAGCCTTATGCCTCGCCACCTCTTGCCCTAGGAAGGAGCCGGGTTGCTGTGAATCGAATTCAACAACAGTGAACCGGGTCTATCTTTTTTTATCATTGATTGCAATTGGTCTATCTTTTTTATCAGAGGTTGAGTCGATCATCAGAAGAAAAATTAGGCCAAAAATGAGGATAAGTTTTGAAGAAAAATAAAAGTTGCAATGAAGAGAAGCAAATGAAACATTTTTATAAAAATTCTTGTTAAGTCGAGAATGAAGTTTTCATTCTGTACATGTGAATTATTAGTAAGTACTCCCTCCGTTTTAAGGTAAGTGACTCAACTTTGTACTAATTTTAGTATGAATTTTTTTTCGAAACGGAGGCAAAAGATTTGCCTTGTCCAATAATTAAGCAGAAGAGAATTGCTCAATTAATTAACGGAAACTGGACGAAAACCGTCACAATTCATTGAGCGGCACACATAGAATACCTCATACACCCCTTTCTAAAGAGGGCCTCGTCGAGCTAGCACACTCGTGTCATCGTCATCACTTCTTCTCAAGCGGCGTCATCGGCATCTCTAATTCCGGAGCAAACGACTCTGACTTCACCGTAGAGGTCATGTGGAGACAATGAAGCGCCGCGCAAAACTCGGCCACCCGCGTCGAGGACGGCGCAGCTCCGACTCTGACAGAGAGCTACGAAAAAGTAATATGCAAAGTTGGCGCCGTGAAAGACCGTCGAACAGACCACCTGCTTCTCGTCATCGTTGCCACAGAGGGCCCTCCTCCGCAGCTCCGACTTCACAGCAACAAACAGACCAAGGCAATCCCATGAACACGCCGAAGGAGAGCCGACTAACGCAACCATTGACGTGCCTCCGACCTCGCTCACTGCCGCCATCGTTGCCACAGAAGCCTCGCCGCCAACTCACCACTCTGGCGCACCTACCACTAGTCCGGTAGTCCCTCCAACTGATCCCCACCTCCAAAGACGAAGCCATGAAGAGGTGCACGGCACAAGACACCGCCATCGTCTGATCCATGAATACACGGATCTTAGGTTTCCCTCGAAGAAAGGGTCGGTACGGAGATGAGCACTCACCACGGCAATACCTTCAAGAAGGTCACGACGCATACTAGCGCCGCCGTTGCCGGCTCCGGCCAAAACCAGAGTCAAAGCTTTCGCCCGGTGTAGTTGCACAACGCCCTGATCAAACCAGCTGAACCTCCTGCAATGCATCACCACCCGCAGATCAGCTTGTCGACAAAGAACAGATAGGAGCCGCCGCAGCCAGCCTCACTGTGCGGATGCCGCAAGCGTCCAGCCATCGAATCCAGCCGCCAAGCCAGATCCGACCACGGCTGGCCGGATCCAAGGCCTCCCATCGCAGATTGAGCCACCGTAGTTTGCCACCACCAAGCCGTCGTAGGCTGCAGTGGAGCACCGCCCGAAGCCATATCCAGCCATGCCGCAGCACGCACCTGCGCCAACGCACGCCGGACGAGAAAATGCGCCCCTCGCGCCCGCGCCCCGCCACTCCTCTGCTGTCGTGTGGTTCCTCGTGGCGGACGCCTCGCCGTGCCGCCCAGCGGCCAGGTCCGAGCCGCCCCGGGCCGTCTCGCACCTTGCCCATGACGCACCACCCTTGGGCCTCCACGCCGTGCGCCACCCAGAGCCTTCACACCACACGCCCATGCCTTGCCGAGACCCTCCGCCGGCAGCAGTTGCCGACGCCAGCCCACATCTGCCTCGGGGAAGAAAGCCCAGCCGATGAAGCTCGCAGCCGAGCTCACCGGATCCGACGCGACTGCGCCACAGAAACAACCCCGCCGCCCGGACTTTGCTCGATGACGCCCTCCGACGACGGCAAGGGGAGGTGGGGAGGTCCGCCAACGATTGGATCTGGGCGCCCCGGTGCGGCCGCAGGAGCCGCACGATGGTGATTTTAATACAAAGTTGAGTCATTTATTTAAAATGAAGGAAATACTCACTCCGTCTCAGCTGGCCTCCTTTGGTTTAGAGGAATTTCATAGGAATTCTAGAGGATAGGATTCTTATAGGATTTTTTTCTTTAGAGCCCTTTGGTTCATAGGAATGGATTCCTATTCCTACATAGGATTGATTCCTATCCTCCATATTTCATAGGAAAATAAAAAAAAGCCTAGACTCAATGAAAAATTCATTTGGTGTCAACCAAATGACATCTTGTTTCCTATTTCTATTTATAGAATTTGAGATACATGTCATCTCATTTCCTACAAGATTCCTATTACTATGATAATCCTATCCTATCCTATGAAGCAAAAAAGGCCTTATTTTGAGACGAAGGGAATAGTACAGTAGCTCAGACCGGGAAAGAGATTGCGAGCTCAAAGGTGGAAGTTTCACCGGTAAACAACCCACGTCGCGCAGACGAGCGCGCGGCACGGCCACTCCTACACGAATCAGTTTCCCCTGCTAGTAGACTACAATGATCAAAGGTGATTTGACCAGAGAATCGTTAATATATACTGGCATAAAGCGACAAGGCGCCACCGGGCCAGTGCTCAGCCAGAGGCCTTATTCGATTCTCTGATTCTCATATATTGGAAAAACTGGTGTCCAATCCAATCGAATCCTTGGCGGCCGTCCCAGTTACAGTATCTTCTTGGTTTTACTCTACTGGAAAAACAATTAATCTACTCGTCTTCATGGAGCTCGGTCAGGGACTCAGAGTCATTCTTTTTTCCACATACTTTTCTCTGCAACGGAGATGGAATCCACCGTGACAGCGTGGCGCGCACATCGATTCCCCGCACTTAATAAAATCCAGGCACATTGTTACCACATAGGTTGCGATAGCAGCCGGTGTACGTCAGACGCGTCGCCGAGCACGCTAATAGCCAAGGGAACCGGATCCTCTAATAATATAGAAAAGGAAAGTCACAATGCTACAGTCCTAACCTAGTGTAAAATGAAAAAGGGAAGTTTGAAAAGGTTAGTAGGTATTAGCAGGTTGTTTACTATTGATATTTACTGTAGATATAAATAATTTAAAATTAATTTTATTTCACCATCAACTTATTTATGTGTAATTACTATAAATGTACACACTAGATTATCAATTTGTAAATTAATTTAAGTCGTTTTAGGCTCAACCATATGAATAGAAAAAAAAAGTTAATGTATTGTAGCTTCTTTAACTTTCCTTCTCAATGTTAGAGTATCCGGTTCCATAGCCAAGGTGTTTGTCTACTCCGGCTGCGCATTCCGAAACTGGCCGGATCGGCACGCAGGCACGCACGCATGTTTCTCTCGTGAGGCGACGGTTTTGGCACGTACGCACGCTCGGTTCTGAAGCAGTTTCTAGACACGGGGAAACAGTACCCGCCGATCCGTGATCGCTCGACGGGTATCTTCCCGACTGTTGATCGTACGGCGACGGGCACAGGCTCCATGTCCAGTCTCGCTCGCTCTGCATGCACGGCGGGCGGCGACCACTGGCCAGTGAAGCGTCACCTTTACCTAATTACATTTATCGCGCCTCACGTCGGTAATACTCTGTTCGGACGGTAATAATGCAGAGACGGTTTAAAAAGAGCGGACAGGACGGAGAGTACTACCCTGTTCGGACGGTAATAATGCAAACACGTGCCCGATTTACACATGACCCCACCGAGAATTAGTATTTTAACACGACTCCGCCCCCGGTCTATTTCCTGCGAAATAATGCAGAGACGATCCATTACGAGGGGATAGCAGGCAGCAGCGCGGAAGCGACACAAAAGCGGACGAGATAAAGAGATCGCAGTAGAATCCAGTAGCTTGGCGACGAGACACTTACGCCATTACAGTACCACGAGATCGGGTTAACTTCGACCGTCCCAAAGTTTCAACGGGCAGCCGGCGGATCACGATGAGCACAGGGGAACACGTGACGTCCCGTCGGTGCCGTTCGCACGTGATGGCGCCAATTAGCGCGGCCAGCCTCCGTTGATTAATCGACTAATCACAATCACCGTCTCGTCAGACTGTAAACCAAGAGCTCCGGTAAAATATCCTCGTGTCCTTCCCTCAAGCCCCTATTAATAAACCCTCACGCTCTTGAGCGGCTGCACACACGCAAGAGACCGCCAGAGCCCAGCGCAGAAGCAAGCAAGCGAGATCGAGATGAAGGTGGAGGTGGTGGACACGACGCTGGTGGCGCCGAGCGAGCCGACGCCGCGGCACACGCTGTGGCTCTCCAACCTCGACCTCGCCGTGCCCAAGACGCACACGCCGCTCGTCTACTACTACCCGGCGCCGCCCCCCGCCGGCGACGGCGACGGCGACGGCGAGAAGGAGGAGGGGTTCTTCGCGCCGGAGAGGCTGCGGGAGGCGCTGGCGAGGGCGCTGGTGCCCTTCTACCCGCTGGCGGGGCGGATGGCGACGGGGCCCGAGGGGCGGCTGGAGATCGACTGCAACGGCGAGGGCGCGCTGTTCGTCGTCGCGCGGGCCGACTTCACCGGCGACGAGATGTTCCGGGACTTCGAGCCCTCCCCGGAGGCGCGCCGCCTGCTCGTCCCCTTCGCCGCCTCCGGCGACCCGCCCTGCCTCCTCGCCATGGTCCAGGTACGGACGGCACCGGACCCAATTTAATCGCCCCGCAGTATTTTCTCTCCCGTTTATTTTCGCGCGCGCGCCGGTGGAAACTCGGGGAGGTGCTCTGTACGTACGCCGACTGACTGTTCGCCCTCGCTGTCGCGTGGGGCCCCGACACCCAGGCCCCACCTCGACAGTGAGGCGTACTAAGCTCCCAGACAGTCGTGCGACGCAGTTACCGGATGTTGGATCGAAACCATAATCTTTCTTCTTCCGAGGACCTACATATTGTTTTATCTGCGAGGTTTAAGAAATGCTAGTAGCGTGGAATCTATCTATCTATCTCCATCTGCATAAAGAAATAGTAGAAATAATTAGTAAAATGATTCCCCCCCAAAAAATTTATTAAAATGATAGAACCGGATGCTGGCTTTCTTGGACGGATTGGCAGTCTGGTACGCGAGCATCCTTGGAAATCTTTGCATGACGTGTGCGTGCATCTTATTTTATTTATTTACTGTAGTATTTAGTCGTCGTTGATCGGAGAGAAAGATTACTTGAGCTCGTGGCTATGGCGTGTGATTCACTGTGGCTTGTACTAGGTGCCAATAATTTTGCTAAAGGTTAGCGATGAATGCTTGGGGGGTGCGCTGCCGCCGCGTACGTGTTGGCGTGGCGGTTTGCACGAGCTCGGCCAGCCACGGTAGGGGCGGCCTAGCTAGGGAAGTCAATAGTACTCCCATCAATTATGGGCGGGTGGCACTCCCGGGACGGATGAAGCAGATGACGCGCGACTTTGGATCGAGCCGTGTCTCGTGGCAACGACGACAAAACCGGGGGGACAGGGCCACAGGGGATGATCTCATCTCATCTCATCTCGCTTGGTTGGAGTTGCGAACCAACGGCGGCTTGGACAGTATAGCAGCGTCTGCTTTGGCGTTCATAGACCATTTTCAGTGATGAAATTTCTACTAGCTAGCTAGCTAGAAATCGTATCATGTGCTGTAGTTGACTTCACGATCGAACCCAACTTTTTCTTCTGGTCAGGGAGTGCACTGTGGCACGCACAGGACGGCTCACTGATTGCCGGCGCGTGAACGTAACCAACAGTCAGTCCACCGGTGAGGTGAGATGACTAGTGACTAGTAGGACACGTCTTGGAAGTAGCGGTACTCCAAGGAAGCTCACTGATGTGCATAATCAATTCCCCGAGCGAAAAACTCGGGGCTTCTGATCTTGACTGTCGCGGTACTCCGCTCGTCGTCGTTGTCTTGCCAAGCACTCCAGTCCAGAAGCCGCGCCGGGAGCGACACGGCGCGCAGGTGGTCCAGCAGGGGGCATGGGCGCCTGCGCGCCGCGTCCACAATTTTGGCGCCGGGTTCAGTGTCCCAGTGTCGTGCTGGCCTAGCCTCCGGTGACATGTTTCTTTCACCGTCAAGATTCATTCATTTCGAGGCACAAGACGAATGAAGAAGAGTCGTAGAGGAGGCCTTGCTTTGCACATTTACGATCATCTCCTACAAATTTTCTTTGTGCTAATCTGTCAGTTATAGTACAGAAACGGGACCCCAGGAAAATCTTATCTAGTCCTAGTCATCTAGATGATCCGTTGTCCTTGCAAGTCCGTGGGATCCATCCACGACCTCATCATTCAGCCCAGCTCATTTCTCATTTCAGGCTTATTTGATCGTCCAAGTCTTATCTTTCTCCGGATCTGGCCACGAGATGTGCCTCCTTTGTGCCTATCCGCATACAGCGACCACTTGCCGCAGCTGCATTTGATCTGAATCGTTGAGGTGGACGTCGAACGCGACGGCTCTGCTTTCGGCTTTAGCTTCCCCGAAAAGCGCCGCATAGTTACCACTTAGCCGGAGGCGTCGCTTGCTTCTCCGATCACTCGATCAGGAGGGTGCGCCTGCCGACGTGCCCACATGGAAACCATATCTTCCTTCTAGATGGCTTCGTTACTAGACGGTGACATGTAACATTAATCTACTGGTAGTTATCGGTTGCCATCGCTGTAACATTAATCTAGATGGCTTCTAACCATCGTCGCTGTTGACAATTTGGACAGAGAGTGAGTAGTCGCCGTCGTATTACAGTACGCTATTATTGGCTCGTGTGTCAAGCAGGCGAACCATGCTAGTATTTGAGTATGGTTATCGCGTGACGTCGATCAGAGATTTTATACAGTAGAAAAGTTCAGAGCTGGGCGGCTGCACGGTGTTTGAGCAGAGGAACAAAGAGATCGATGACGTGAATGGGAACAAGGATATCAATGATCGTGCCATGTCTTACGGTTATTATACTGGACGCAAAATGTAACCCGTGGGTTTGGTCTTGCAGGTGACGTTCCTCAAGTGCGGCGGCGTGGCCGTGGGCACGGGCATGCACCACGTGACCATGGACGGCGCGGGCGCGATCCAGTTCATCCGGACGTGGACGACCCTGGCGCGCGGGCTGGACGCCGCGTCCGTGCACCCGACCCCGCCGGTGCACGACCGCACGGTGCTGCGCGCGCGCTCCCCCCCGCACGCCACCTTCGAGCACCCGGTCTACTCCCCGAGCAACCTCAACGGCCTGCCCCGCCCCTTCGTCACCCGCGTCTACGCCGTGTCCCCCAAGCTCCTCGCCGGCATCAAGTCCAGCTGCGCGCCCGGCGTGTCCACCTACTGCGCGCTGACCGCGCACCTGTGGCGCGCCATGTGCGTGGCCCGCGGGCTGGCCCCCGACGCCGAGTCGCGGCTGCGCGTGCCGGCCAACATCCGGCAGCGCCTGCGCCCGCCGCTGCCGGCCAACTACTTCGGCAACGCCATCGTGCGGGACCTGGTGACGGTGCGCGTGGGGGACGTGCTGTCGCAGCCGCTGGGGTTCGTGGCGGAGCGGATCAAGCGCGCGGTGGCGCGGGTGGACGACGCCTTCGTGCGCTCCGTCATCGACTACCTGGAGGTGGAGTCGGAGAAGGGCAGCCAGGCGGCGCGCGGGCAGTTCATGCCGGAGACGGACCTGTGGGTGGTGAGCTGGCTGGGCATGCCCATCCACGACGCCGACTTCGGCTGGGGCTGCCCCAAGTTCGTCGCGCCGGCGCAGATGTTCGGCAGCGGCACGGCCTACGTCACGCAGGCGCCCGACAAGGACGACGGCGTGTCCGTGCTGTTCGCGCTCGAGCCAGAGTACCTGCAGTGCTTCGAGAAGGCCTTCTACGGGGAGTGACCGACCAAAGCCTTGTACGGTGATGCGCCTTTCAAAGAGCACCAAGAGCCGCTTGGGAGTTGGGATCTCGAGTCCGTCGTGTGGAGTGCCGTCCATGTGCTGTATCATAACGCAACAGATGCTGTGGAAGTGTCGAGGTTGCTGCTTGTTTCTCGCGCCTTTCTTCACTACTACTATGTGACATTCTGGGCTAACTATTATCTATACAAAGTCTGAATGAAAATGGCCTCAGGTTTGGCTCTCAACTCATTTGTATTTGTAATCCAAGGAACGCCCGTCACCATCGTCTGCACAAAAGGAGCAATGCTATTATTGACACACAAGTGCTACACTTTCGACACATCAGCCCGTAGCTTAATTGCGTATGAGTAGGTTTAGCATTTCTGTTATCTGGACTACCAATTGATCTATGCATAATAGATACATTTATTATACTTGAAGAAAAAAGAGAGGCAAATAGCATGCTTAGTTCATGTAAACATGCTGACAAAGAATGTAAAGGTCCCGTCTCACTCTCTACTTCGTCCAACCTCTCTAGAGTGAATAGCAAAAAACTACCACATTACGGGCTATCGTTCCGGAAAACTACTGCTTTTTTTAATTTTTCAAAAAACTACCACAAAAGTGGCTGGCTGTTCCAAAAAACCCAAGTGGCCGAACGGTTAAGATTTAACTGGGGTTATGACATGTGGGGCCCGCCCGTCAGGGTTTTGTCGGCCACAGTGCTCACGGCGCGCGGGTGACGGCCGTTAGGGCGCACGGGCCATCCCGACCAGGTCAAACGGATCCGGCCCGCCCTCACTCTGTCTTCCCCCTCTCTGTCTCCCTCTCTCTCGTGCGCGCCTCCCTCTCCGATGGCGGCGGCGGCGGCGAAACTAGGCGATGGCGGCCATTCAACGGGTGGAGGTGGAAGGGGGGATGGAGGCGGCGAGTTCTTAGAGGTTGATAACTGGCTGGGGAGCGGTAGCTTCGCAACCCAGCCGGCGGCGCCGCCGCCGCCGCAGCGGACACCACAGGCTGCAGCTCTGATGCAGGCTCCTACGACACAGGCTACACCGCCGTCGCCTGATGATTGCCAGTTCTCGCTTGAGTACAGAGCAGCGAGGTCTCTTGCTAGGGCTATGCAGGCAGATCCGGCCAACTCCCAGCACTGGGCCTCTGCATTTGGAGGGGTGAAGTAAGTTTTTTTCCTCTTATGAGCTCCTTCAACAGTTTCTGCATTTCTGCTTGTTCATTTCAAACAACATAGCATAATTTAGTTAGTTTTTTGACCAAACCCTAGGTTGATGCTGCTGTGATTCATCTTAGAACATGAATATGCACTGAATAATAGTTGAGCAAACACTCTGTGGCATGTTTTGGATGCAACAGTATCACTTAGCACTGGAGGATTAGTTAGATTTAGTAGAAATGCATGGTGGATTCAGAGAAGCATTTGTTGGATTCAGATTCCTTACTGTACTTTATAGTAGTGTGCACTGAATTTTTGTAGCAAAAAACACTTACTTAGTTGGGCTTTTCAAATAACATATTATGTAATGCAGGCTGGATGATGAAATTTGGGATGTTAGGCTGCATTTCCAGGGCAGAGATAATATGGAAAGGAGATTTTCTGTTTCAGACATCACATTTCTGAACTTGATAGCACTTACTGAGACTGAAGGCTATGGGTCAGATGACTACATGTACTGGGTAAAAGAACAAGGGATTGGACAGGAAGGTTTATTTCTTCTGGACAGTCAAGATGCAGTTGAAGAAATGATAGACCACCCAGATTTCACAGTGCTCAATATCATTGTTTCCAAGGCAAATGAAGATAGAGATGTTGAATGTAACAGGGCTCACAATGTTTGTGAAGAACAAATTCCAATAGGCAGTCCAGTGGGGGGGGGGGGTCCTGGTTTTGTGTTAAGTCTGTCACAAGATGGAGTGGTCCACCCTCTTGAAGTTAATTTGAACACACAGCAAAGTTGTAACTTCAACATTTCAGAAGCTAATGATGGAGATGATGATGGGCAGGCTGCTGGTCAAGAGGATGATGATATTGACAAATCATCCTTAGACTTTGAGATTGATAGGGGTGACTATAGAGGGATAAAGATGTCTTACAAGGCTTGGAAGAGAGGTGAAGAAAATATTGGAAATGAAGAAGAAAGAGATGTTATAGAAGACAGACCACAGTTTGAAGGTGACAGTGATGTTTCAGAGTTTTGGCAGGAGGAGAAAGAGGCAGACAGTGGAGAGGAAATAGTTGTGGAAAAATGCAGGCCTGAGAAACTCAAGCCTGTGAGAAGAGCAGTAGCAAATCCAGGTCCAACTTCCAGAGCTCACAGTCAGCCAGAGATCCCAAAGTTTCAAGATTTTGTACCTGAAGCTGATGAGTATTGCTTCCCTGGTGATGTGGGCATTTCTGACTCAGATGGGGAGACTCCAAGACTACCTTCTGGAAGGAAGAGAAGATTGAAGAAGAAGAAAGAGAGGAAATGGTATGACCCAAAGGTACCTGATGCACATGAGCAGTTGTGCAAGGACCTTTGCTTCACCAATGTGTATGAGTTTAGAAAGGCATTGAGAAATTTTCATGTTAGGACTTTGAGAAACTTTCAGTACCATAGGAATGAACCATCAAGGGTTATTGTTTGGTGCCCAGAGAGGAAGAATGGATGTGATTTTTTCATGACTGCATCCAAAGTAGCCCATGAAGATACATTCACAATCAAGAAGTGCCACATGGATCATAGTTGTGGAGCTTGTGGAGAGAGTACAAAGGTTACTGTTGAATGGGTTGCAGAAGCTATGGAGGACACAGTTAGATCAAATGTAAAGGCTGATGTAGAGACAGTTCTCAAACATACTAAGAAGAAGTTTGGGGTGCATGTACCTAGGAGTTTGGCATATAGGGCAAGACTGATGGCTGTTGATGTTGTGCAAGGTGATCATAGAAAGCAGTATCTGAGGTTGAGGGACTACCTACAATGTGTGCTTGACACAAACCCTGGAAGCAGGTGTATAGTGACAACTTTTGAGGATCCTTTGGACCCAGCCCCCACACCAAGGTTCAAGTACATGTTCTATTGCCTCCAGGCATCAAAAGATGGATTTCTTGCTGGTTGTAGGCCTTTCAAAGGTACAAATCAGTGATTTAATCATGTTACAAATGTAATCAAGTTATTCAATTTTGCCCTAACTATCTCTGTTTATGCAGGACTTGATGGTTGCTTCATCAAGTTATCCACAGGCCAGCAGATATTGGCAGCAACTGGGAGAGATGGGAACAACAATGTGTTCCCAATTGCTTTTGGGGTGGTTGACAAAGAGGATGGGCCTAGCTGGACCTGGTTTTTAAACCAACTTAGAGTCTGCATTGGCACCAGCAACCAGTTTGGGAACTACACCATCATGTCTGACAGGCAGAAGGTATTTTCTCTGACTCTGTATTATTCTTATGCACATAGCAATGCTGCTATAGTTATCTCATTACTACCTTATGTAATCAAACAACAGGGCCTTCTTAAAGCAATTAATGAAGTATTTCCTCAATCCCCACAAAGATATTGCCTAAGACACATATATGCCAACTTCCAGTCAGCTGGCTTTAGAGCAGAAGAACTTAAGAAATGGGTTGACAAAGCTAGCTATTCCTTCACTGAACATGGTCACAAAGAAGGAATGGCAGGTTTGAAAGCAGCATGCGAACCAGCCTACATGTGGTTGAATGGCATCCCTAAGGAGTGTTGGGCTAGATATGCAATGGATCATGTGTGCAAGACTGACTTGGTAGTGAACAACCTTAGTGAGGTTTTCAACAAAATGATTCTAGATGTTAGGTCAAAACCAATTAAGACCATGTTTGAAGGGTTGAGGACCAAACTAATGGTTAAGTACCAGGGCATCAGAGAGAAAACAGAGAGCTGTAGGTGGGAAATAACCCCACATTACATGGAGAAGCTTGAGGAGAGCAAGAAGTGGGCTAAATACTGTGAAGCAAACATGGCTGGTCCCAACATCTGTCAAGTAACTAGTGGAGAGAACACATATTGTGTGAAGCTTGATGTAGGGAGCTGCTCTTGCAGGAGGTGGGACATGACTGGATCACCTTGCCACCATGCAATATCTGCAATGCAGAAGATAAAAGTTCACCCAGAAGATTATGTGCATCCATTCTTTAAGAAGCCAATGTATAAGGCTGCATACCAGCACATCATCTACCCTGTCCCTGGCCCTGAATTCTGGCCCAACACCAACACACCAGACATAGAACCACCAGTTTTTAGGGAGAAGAAAGGCAAGAAGCAGACAACTAGGAGAAAGGGTGAATTTGAGGTGCCAGCTCCAAAGGATACATCAAGGATGGGCACAATAACATGCAGTAACTGTGGTCTGCAAGACCACAGGTGGACAATGTGTGGAGACAGACTTAAGGCCAAGTTTATGACAAGGAAAAACAACCACCAGGCCACATCATCAGGTCTAGCTCCAGCTTCAGGTCTAGCTCCAGCTTCAGGTCCTGCTCCAGCTTTAGGACCACTTAGGGGCAGGAAACTAGCAACAGCTTCAACAAGGTCAACCACATCTGCTACAACAAGGGCAACCACATCTACTGCAGTTTCAACAGGTGGATCAAGAAAGAGAAAGAACCCACCACCTGCTTCAGCACCAGCCAACAACACCAGGTCAAGTGCATCATCTCCAGCAAAGAACACCAGGTCAAGTGCAAGAGGTTTCAATGCTCCAAGGGCAGCATCAACATCAGGTCAAGCTGATGTTGGTTCTAAGAGGAAGAGGAAGGCCCCAAGCAAACTTGCTTTCTATTTCACAGCCAGTGGCAGCCATTGAATGTGTTGCACTCAACTATGCTTTATGCCTTGAACTCTGCTTGTTAGGCATGCTTGCTATCTGTGTTATTTGAAGTGAACTCTGTTTTCATTTGAACAATTAAGTTATATGGTCTATGTATGAACTGCTTGGAACAATTAAGTTATATGGTCTGTGTTTGAACTGCTTGGAACAATTAAGTTATCTGCTGTCAAGCTCTATTTTGATTTGATATGTCCTAGGTTATGAATTGTTTCATATGAAATTATTTCTTATGCTGAGCATTGTTATGTAGATCAAGTGATTTATTTTGTTGATAATTGATTGATATGATTAGGTCAATTTGGTCACTTTGGGGGGCTACTTGTCGACCAACCCCAAAGTGGCCACATTTGGCCACTTTGGGGTGGAACTTGTCGACCAACCCTAAAGCCACCCAAATTTGGCCACTTTGGGTGGCTACTTGTCGACCAACCCCAAAGTGGCTATCTAGGACCAAAACCTAACATATCAAAGCTAAAACATCAAGATTTTCCCATCTAGGCACCAAACCCTAAGAGATCAAACTAAAACAACAAGATGTGGCCATCTGACCAAACCATAACATATCTAACTTAAAACATCAAGATCACCAGATCAATTCATTCATACATACAAATATAGATAAAAGATTCACTCATAAATTGCATCATAGACAGATTGATTCATCACATAGATAGATCATTCAACATTTTTCTTTCACCAGCTTCATACATTGCATTGCATCATAGACAACTTGATTCGTCACATACATAGCTCATTCAACATTGTTCTTACACCAACTTCAAACATCACATAGATAGAAAGACAGATCTAGGAACACAGAAACATAACAGCAGCATCATGGGTACAAAATCCTAGTCCACCTTTGCCTGGTGACCTGAAAGGGATGGAAATTTGCCCTCCTCCTTGCCCAGTAGATGATATCATCATCACTAGGGTTGGAACCAGGGGGAATGCCTCCAGGAACTGCTCTATGTCCTTGCGGTTGCGTGCTGCAAGGATCATCTCAGCAAGTTGCCTTCTCGCCCTCCTCCTTGCATCTTTGCGCCTGGCTTGTCTGGGCACCTCTTCTTCTCCATCTATGACCTCTCCAGGATCCATCTCTCCCTTGGATTCTAGGGTTTCTTTGGCGGCTGGGGGGTTGAGAAGGGTGGGGATGGGGGGATTGACTGCGGTTTCACTCAAGGGGTGGGCTTTATAGACTACTAATGGTTGGTGGTAGGTAGGTGGAGTAATAAAACAGCCCAGTCTAGGCCCACAATGCGTACATAATGGTTTTAGGCCCAAAAATATACTAGTTCAGCGTTGCTACTTTCAGGAAAACAACCTAAAGAAATAAAACAGTTCTTCACTGCATTACTTAAGATAGATAGGTTCTTAACAGTACAATAACATAAGCCAGACTTAGCAAAGGTTCTCCACCACTCTAGTTACCATAACTTAAACAGTTCATATAGGACTGCACAAAATATACTCCTACCATCATCTTGCAAGGCCTGTTATATGTGTAGGCCACCTTACTTACTTAACCACCATTGTCCAAATCTTCAAGCCTCCAGTATGGCCTTGATTTTCTCAAGCTTTTCCTTGCTCCCATGGCCAGCATTCAGCAGATCAGCAACTACTTTCTCAGGCTCTGTCTTCTCTTGTGAAAGAAGATCCCTGTCCACCTTTATCTCTTTCATTGCCTTCCTGGTGTTGTGAATTATGTCTGCCTGGGCCTGAAGGATACACCTCTATTCTTTTGCTAGCCTTAGCTTCTCCATCTTCATCTCCAGCTCTAGCTCTTCCTTCTGCTTCTCAAATTTCCCAGCATCCATTGCTTTTTGGTAGTCAATCTTGCCAACACCATCATGCCAGTCAAACATCTTGCTAACATCATCAACCATTTTATGATACTCAGTGCAGAGCAGATCATAGTCCTTCTTCAACTTGGCAACCTCATCCTCATATGCATGCTTGTCTTGAATCCTTCCAAGGTTTTGCTCATGGAACATTTCCCACAACTTGATGAGGCAGTTCTTAAGTACATCAGGCCAGGCAGGATCAACCCACTGAACTACACCACAATTCACACCTCCCTGTAGTTTGATCAGAGAACACATACTTCAGAAAATGCATAAATTCAGTTCTAACTTCAATTCAAAAAGAGGGTTGGTACACAAGGAGGACATGTAACCATAAATTTAGTACTAAATTCAGTTCAAATAGAGTTAATGTACAAATTCAGTAACCACTGGGCATAACTGAATCCACTAGGCATAACTGAATCCACCCAGCATACTCAATTACTCACCTGAATAGGGCATCTGTCAGGACCCCGACTCGATGTCACATCGATCTAGCTGGTAACACCTCATATCACTTTGCGGCCTCACGCACGGTATCCCCACGGGTGTCGTCTTACCTTTTCCCGGGACCGTTTGCGCCTTTTGGCTCACGTATATGATAGTGTCGCTAGCATCCATATGATAAAGAGTCCCGGGAAAAGGTAAGACGACACCCGTGGGGATACCGTGCGTGAGGCGGCAAAGTGATATGAGGTGTTACCAGCTAGATCGATGTGACATCGAGTCGGGACAGGCATCCATGACCCAGCTTCGAACGTGTCGGTCATCAGCAAGTGGGTCCGGGCTATAGCACTGGGCTAGCAGGATTCTGGTAAACCGGGCTGTAGCGGGCTAACAGGACTCCGGTACTCAAAGCGTGACATTTCCCCGAAGGGACAGACACGGGAACGAAGAAGGACACATGCCGGCCAGCCTAAGTGTTCCAGAGCAGTAGCAAGCTACCATGGCTCAGCGATAACACTAGGAGACATTTCCCGGTAAGAGAGGCTACTAAAGATAAACAACTAGATAGTCAGATCCCACACATACCAAGCATTTCAATCATACACACAATATGCTCGATATGTGCAGATACAACGAAGCATCACAACATGACTCTACGACACAAGTACTTTATTTAAGGCTCAGTGAGCCATACATAACATACACAAAGGTACGGGTCTCACGACCCAACATACAAGTCATACAGTCATACAAACCAGCAGCGGAAGTAACTTGTCTGAGTACAGACAACTAGTAAAATAAAAGAGGCTTGGGAAGCCTAGCTATACTACAAGGTCCTTCACAAGCTCAGGGTCACCACCTGGGTCTTTAGCCTACTCGTTGATGTCAACGTCTACATAGAACCCATCAGAAGGGGTTGCAGCGTCTTCTGTAAAAATGTAGATTATAGCAACATGAGTACAAAGGTACTCAGCAAGACTTACATCAGATCCTACATACATGCATAGTATCAAGAAGGGTTGGTGGAGTTATTGCAGCAAGCCAGCTTTGACTCTTGGCTAAACTATCCTACGATACTCCAACTTGAAATGGTTTTGCGCACACGAGTCCACTACTCACCACTTCAATACACTACCGAGGATCCACCTCCGTCTTCCTACGGAAGAGCCATCCTCGGCACTCACACTTATCTTGAGGCTTTTAACAGTTTCTATTTACTTGTCTATGAACTGTATAGGCAACCAAGTAGTCCTTTACCGCGGACGCGGCTATTCGAATAGATCATGTTAACCCTGCAGGGGTGTACTTCTTCATACACGCTCTCACCACTTACCGTCGTTTACACGACATGTACTCGGCAACCTTCAAGCGGAAGCCCAACGTGGGTGTCGGCCACGACCTACCTACTCACCTAAGCCTCCAGTCCAGGTTTATCGCCTATTCAGGTTCCATCCGCAGGGAGTCCGGCCGAGGTTTCCCATACGGCCCCGAACGATGTGAACAGGGTTCCCGAGATACCTAACGGGTATTCGGTACACCGTGCCACGTACCTACCGCATCACAGCCCACCCCTACGGTCAGCGCTGTCCACGGCCTCCAGTAGGCTACAAACACCAGAAACTACTTGCAACTCCTGGACGGAGAACTAGGGTGAATAAGAAGCCGAGAGGGTCCATTGGTTTCAGGCCCAATGCATGGTAGTAGCTGATTCTTAAATCACACATACAGATCTCAGTGCTTAAGGTCGGCTTCAATGAAACAACCCACCATGTACTCCTACATGGCCTCTCATCGATACCTTTACCAAATCGTGTTCACCACACCACTCTCATTACTGACATAAACATTTCACTCTAGCCCATCACCCAGATGAACCAGACCTGACACGACTCTAAGCATAGCAGGCATAGCAAGGTAGGAACAACACATACATATGGCTCAAGCAACTCCTACACATGCTAGTGGGTTTCATCTAGTTACTGTGGCAATGACAGGTCATGCAGAGGAAATGGGTTCAACTACCGTAGCACACAGCAGTTTGAATCGCGTTGTCTTAATGCAGTAAAAGAGAGCAGGAGCGAGAACATGGGATTGTATCGATATGATCAAATGGTTGGTTGCTTGCCTGATGGTTCGATGCACTGATATGGTTCTTCGTTAGGGTAATCACGGTACTCCTCGGGGACAGAACCTGTCGCAAAGGACATCGATACACAAGCATCACCAAACAATGTGCAACAATATGATGCATGCATGAAACATGGCAATATGAGTGTGTTGGGCTAGTGCAACTAGAACCAGAAGGGTTTGAACAAATTTGAATCAAAGATTCAAATTTCAAATTCAAACATGGCCTTTTAAAAGTGCTTTTCCTTGTTCTGCTTAAAACATCAATTTAACTTGTTTGATCATGCATGAAAATAGTACAGATGGGTAGATTGGATTTTTCTGATCATTTTTCATATATAATTTGTCCAATTTGGAGTTACAGAATAAAAGTTATGAATTTTTGAAGTTTAAATAATATTCTGGAATTTCCTGATTTAAATTAAATCCAGAAATATAATTATTGCGCCAGCATGACGTCAGCATGACGTCAGTGGTCAACTGCGGCTGGCTGAGGTCAAACCTGACGTGTGGGGCCCACACGTCAGTGACAGGGGGGGTTAAACAGGATTAAATTAATCCTAATTAGGGATTAGTGGCGCTGGGGCCCACTGTCAGTGTCAGGGGGGGTTGACTAACAGTAGTTTAGCGCTAATCTAACCACCTGGCCGACAGGGCCCACGCGTCAGTGACCCTGGGAGGTCAAACCCCAGGTCGGACAAGTCAAACCCCACCGGCGACTTGACGCCGGCGAGGTCCGAGACGGCGGCGAAAGTGCTTTTTGCCATTCCGGCAACCAAATGGACGGCGGAAGGCATCTACGTGTTGCTGAGGTTGAGCCGCGTCTATTGGTGGTGGTGGTTGGGCTCGGGGTGGCCGGAGTTGACGGCGGCGAGCTCGGCTGCGGCTGCCGGAGTTCGGGTGCGGTCGGAATCGACATTGCAGGGCGTTGGAGGAGGTGTTGGTGCGTGCTACGTGCTCCTGGTGAGGTGTGGAGCACGATGGTGTGCTCGGTTGGGCGCTACGGCGACCGTGGCCACGACGGCGACATCGCCGGCGGCGTGGAGCTCTCGGCCAAGGTGGGGCTAGGGCCTAGAGGTCGAAAGGGACCAGGGGAGAAGGGGGAAACGATCCGGGGGCTCACCGCGGTTGCAGTGGGCGTCGAAGCGGGCTCGGGGACGCGCCGGAGACGACGAATTCGACGGCGACGATGATCGGAGCCCGAAGAGGGGAACGACGACGTGGCGACGATGCAGGGCTTCCGGGGAGCTGTGGAGCGGTGGGGAGGAAGAGGGGGTCGTGGCGGACCTTCTGAGCTAGTCGGGGGAGCGAGGGGTGGCCGGAGACGGCTGCTGTGACGAACGGCGGCGAGTGTGGTGTTCGGCCGTGTGAGAGAGAGAGCGAGGGAGAGGAGAGGAGAGCCGGGGGAGAGTGAGAGAGAGCAGGGGGAGAGGCGTGGCGTCGTCCAGGGCAACGAGCGAGGAGGGGAGGGCAGGCAAGCAGGCGAGCAGGTGGCGTGGCGCGGTGGCGCGCGCGCGCGCCGGCCACACTCCCCTCCCTCTGTCGGGACGAAGACGACAGAGGAGGGAGGTGGGCTGGGCCGGCTGCCGGCTGGGCCAGCCAGCTGGCTGGGCCGCACAGTGGAGGAGCCCAGGTAAGCTCCTCCTGTTATATATTTTTCTGTTTTTTAATTTCTGACATTTGTTTTGATTTAAATAATATATTAAATCATTTATTTAACTTATGCCAATTTTTGCAGGAGCTATTTATATTATTCCAGAGCTCTTTTATAATTGGCATAATATTTGGGCATATATTAATATATATAATTAATATATTTCCAATGCAAATATTTATGCATTAATTCCAAATGCCCAAAATAAATGTCCATGAGCCACTAAAAATATTGGTTTGATTTTTATCTCTGTCCAATATTTTCAGAGAGCAACATGAGCATTTTCTTGAATCCTTTTGGAGAAATTTTTATTTGGGTCATTTTCAAAATGGTTCTGAGGGTTTCACAGATCCCCATTTCAAATTTCTGATGAAAGAGTAAACATGATGCAACACTCTAATGCATGACTAGCTAGGGTGTGACAGCATCCATAGAACCTCCTCCCAGTCTTAGCACCTTCAAAAGCAACACACTTCCTAGGCTTCATATCATGCAGAGTACACTTGGCAACTTCCTCCATGGGAGCACCACACCAGAGTGGCTCAGGGATGGTGTCAGGTGTGTCCTACATGCAGTAAAAGCTAGATCAAAACCAATGCATCAACTAGTTCAACTTGAGTCAAGCTTTGCCTTGCTCAAGGTCAGATCAGACATCACAGTGCCATTCATACCCTAGATCAAAATTAATAGATAACCAAACCAAACGAATCCATCCATATAAATATACAACTCATCAACCCTCATTCCCAAATCGATTCAACCCTAACCCTAGATAATGACAGAGAGGAGGAGGATGAGGCTTACAAAGTACTCCATGTCCATTAGGTTGCCCCCCATGCTGTCATCGGAGCTCTCATCCCCATCATTCCAAGAAGGCATCCTGGCCGGCGACGAGGAACTGAGGTGGTCGGCGACGATGGAGAGCTCGGCCAGGGGAAACAGAGCGAGGGGGGAGAGTGAGAGTGAGGGGGGAGAGAGTGAGTGAGCGAGAGGGAGACAGAGTGAGGGCCGGACCCATTTTGACCTGGTCGGGACGGCCCGTGCGCCCTAACGGCCGTCACCCGCGCGCCGTGAGCACTGTGGCCGACAAAACCCTGACGGGCGGGCCCCACATGTCATAACCCCAGTTAAAACTTAACTGTTCGGCCACTTGGGTTTTTCGGAACAGCCAGCCACTTTTGTGGTAGTTTTTTGAAAAATTAAAAAATGCGGTAGTTTTCCGGAATGATAGCCCGTAATATGGTAGTTTTTTGCTATTCACTCACCTCTCTATGACCCCCCCCATCCTTCTCATGTCTGTTTTTTTCGAAAATCAATATTCACAAATTTGGAGAAAAAAACTCATCGGTTTCGATGACATTTAATCAGTTTTAAGAAAATTCATCCGTTAAAAAAACATGATCTTCAAAAACAATTCTTGAATTTGAAAAAAAAGTTCATCGACTTAAAAAAAGTTCATCGAATTTGACAAAAAAGTTCATCCAAATTGGAAAATAGTTCACCAAATTTGAAAAAAAGGTTCCTTGAATTTAAAAAAGGTTCATTGAACTTGAAAAAAAGCTCACCGATTTTGAAAAATGTTCATAGAATTATAAATGTGTTCATAGAATTTGGAAAAAAGTTCATGAATTCTCATAGAAGTTTATTAAATTAGAAAAAAGATCAGCGAAATTGAAAAAAGTTCATTGAGTTTGAAAGACATGTTCGTAAAATCCGGTGAACATTTTTCATCGAATTAGAAAAGATGAAAAATAAAAAAGATAAAGAAAAAAAGAAAAAGGAAAAGGAAAAAGGAAAATAAGGAGGAAAAGAAAAAGAGAGAACAAAAGGGCGAAGAACATGTATGTGACCATAGAAGGTGAAGTGGTTGGGGACGTTATCGCGTATTGTGTTGATTCCCCATGGTTTCGGTTCGAATCCACCTCAATGCACATTTTTTGCAGTTCTCTATATAAGGGGAAAAAATGCGAATGGGCTGGCCCATCATGTCGGGGGGAGGGGGGGTGCACACTTGCGCGAAGTAATATTACGGGTCCTTTGGGAGCCTCCCAACGATCACTTGGGGGTGGGCCCTCTAGCGCGCTCTCAGTTGTCGCCACATGTCGCGCTCTGAACATTCCCTTTGGATTTTATTTTTATTTTTATTTATTTGCACATGTTTTTAGCCTTTTAAACGAGTTTTAAAGTTTTTTTTTGACTTTTTTGGGTTTACATCGGTCTTCCTTAGCTTTAGGACCAAACTTTTTTTTCGAAAAGAATTTTTTTCCACGAAAAACACTTTTTTTCTTCCGCGAGAGACACACTTTTGGTTCCGTGAGAGGCGTGGTTTTGCTTTAGCAAGAGGCACGGTCATGCCTCTCGGAAACGGAAGAAATGCGCGTTTTTTGGATTTATTTTCTTCCACGGGAAGCACGGTTTTGCTTCCCCGAGAGACACGGTTGTGCTTTCACAAGAGGCACCACCGTGCATCTCGGAAATAAAAAGAAACGTGCTCTTTGTTTTTTTTCTTTCGCCAGAGGCACGGTTTTGCTTTTGTGAGAGACACGGCCTCTCGAAAACGAAAAAAATGCTTTTTTGTTTTTTCTTTCACGCGAGGCATAGTGTTGCTTTCGTGAGATGCACGGTTGTGCTTTCGCAAGTATTAAAAATGAAAAAAACACATTTTCTGTTTTTTCTTCCGCGAGAAGCACGGCCATGTCTCCTTCGGAAAGGAAAAAAATTTGCTCCTAGTTCAGTTTTTTCATTCGGTTTTTTTGTCCATTTTTTCATGAAAAAAGTTCTTCAAAACCTATTAATATGGGATCTATTTTTTTAAGATCTCGACGCGAGGTATCCAATGGTGAAAATGGTTCGAAATTTGAACACACGGTTTAAGAGATAAAACGTTTTAAATAAAGGATGTATGAAAAAGGAAAACTCCACGTTGCGACAAGTGCCGCGAATGCAGTGCGCCGCTTGTCATAACCTAAAGAGGTGGGAGTGATCTTTAAAAAAAGTTGTCGGGTGGTAGGTGCGACATATGCCAACGGGTGGCTTATCATTGTGGGAGCCAGTAAAACATCGCCGGTGCCTGGGAACGGGATGAGGCGAAGACATGCACGCCGGCGAATCTTACCCAGCTTCGGGGCTCTCCGTGGAGATAACACCCCTACTGCTGCTCTGCGGGGCCTCCGCATGATCACTAGATGAACAAGTAGCTACACGATGCTCCTAGAGCTGTTTGGTGAGAGGAGGAAGAAGGGCACGGCTCGCTCTCTTCTTCTCCTTATGTGGTGTCTAAAATAGCAGGGATCAACCCTTTGCATGGATGTCCCGGGGGGTTTATATAGGCCTACCCTCAAGGGGTACAATGGTAAACCGGCTGGGCGCGAGGCCCAGCCGTCTGTGTCTACACTCGCCGGCTTCTGCGTCGGCTGCTGGGGCCCGCCGGCTGGTGGGTCCCGCCGGCTACCGGCTCCTTGGCCGACAGGCAGGCCCCACTGTCCAGGGCCTGGTCGGTGGCTGGTTACTGTTGCTCAATTCTGGTGACGAGGGCTTCGCCGAGGTGGGCGTGGCTACAGTGCCGCCGTCCGGCGGGTGATCACTGTAGCCTCACCGCGCCTTGTCTCCTTAATGGGGCGTCCTCTCCGAGGAGAGGGCAAGCCGGATGTGGAGAGCCGGCTCTGTCTCGGGCCAACTGGGGGAGGCCTGGCCGCCTTCGGGTGTCTCTCTGCCCGAAGGGGCCCACTGCCCGTGGGCCACACTGGCAGCCCGTCGTGGATGACATCAGGGGCAACATGGCAATAGTGCTGCGCCGGACGGGTCATGGCCACCCGTACGACGCACTGTGCCAGGCGTGCTCCGGGATTTGGGAGTGGCAGGCTTTACTGTAGCCACGCCCCGTCACATCGTCGTTACGTGGATGCAGACTTTGAGGGTACGATCTTGACCGATTTGTGGGAGCCGGCTTCTCGGAGTCGGCCTTCTCGCGGCCGGCTCCTCGAAGCCGGCCCTCCCGTGGCTCTCTTCATGAGGGATGAAGTCGGGCCACCTTTCGATAGTCGGCCTGGGAGTCAGCCGGCAAGGGGAAGGCGGTCCCATGTCTTGGTTTCTTGAGGGCCGGATAGGCTTGTAATTTTTTTTCAGAAGGGCCAGGGGGAGCCGGCTAGGCTACCCATTGTTATTTACTTCGATAGTAGTCCCTAAAGCTGATCGAGCTCCGAGGCTGACAAAGGGACGAGAAGCTTGTTCAGTTTCCTACCCCGAGGGGTCGGCTTCGCTCGCGCGCGCCGTCTTTGGAATAGCTCCGTTTCTCGTAGGCAGGAACGCGGGTCGGCCTGCGAGCTGACCGCGCGCCATCCCGCGGGCCACGTGGCAAGGAGATCCTGCCAACGCACGCGCGCGACGGGACGCCGCTGCAGGCCCGGGCCCGCCACTCCTTCGCCTCGGTCCGAGCGCGGATCTTCTGCGGCCCACATGGACCGCTTGCCCTCCCGCGGCGGTTTTGTCACGCCATTAGGGCGCAATAATCGCGGCACGTGGGGGAGTGGGCGCAGTTGATCCCCATGTTCCCCCACGCCGCGCCTCCTCGGCTCCGCCGTGCGGGCCTATAAGTAGGGGGAGGAGGGGGAGCGGCAGAGGCTCGCACGCTCTCCCTCGCTCCACCCCTTCTTTCACTCTTTCTCCTTCCTTCCGCTGCTGCAGCACCCATTGCCGCGCCGTTTCTCTGTCAAGCCTCTCGGTTCCCTTGGTCCCGCCGCAGCGGGGTTGCGCGCATCTCTGCCTTTGCTTCGTCTTGCTCCCCGTCGCATTACCCCCATGGCGCTGTCGAGCTCGTGGGACGGTTCCAATGTCCACGAGGATCACGTCGAGTTCCTCCGCCGGACGCGGCGCCTGCCGGGCGAGAACTTCGTGCGGGTTCATCGGGCACCGGAGAAGGAGATCTCGCCGGTGCCGGAGGAAGGCGAGCGGGTGATCTTCCGCTCCCACTGCCTGCGCGGCTTCGGCCTCCCGGCGAGCGGATTTCTTCGAGCCTTCCTCGAATTCTACCAACTCCAGCTGCATCACCTAACGCCCAACGCGGTGATGCTGCTGTCGGCCTTCATCACCCTGTGCGAGGGCTTTCTTGGGGTTCTCCCCACTCTCGAGCTCTGGGGGGAATTCTTCCAGAGCAAGCTCGGCACCGTCGTTGCGGGCGTGCCCGCCCCCTGCGGAGCCTTCATCACCATGAGGCGGACAGGGGAGAACAATCCGTTCCCGCCCATCCCGTTGATCCAGTCGGTGAAGCTTTGGCAGAAGTCTTATTTCTACATGAAGAACGTCGCCCAGCAAGGCGACTACGTCAACCTGCCGGCTTACATAGCCGGCCCGCCGGCTGAGAGGCAGCCCTCGTGGAGCTATCGGGCCAAGTCGTTGTCTCAGGCTGGGAACGCAGCCGTCTCCCGGCTCCGGGTGATGATCCAGGCAGAAGGCCTGACCGGAGCCGACTTGGTGGCCGCCTTCGTGGAGCGCCGGGTACTTGCACTCCAAGGCCGGCCACACATGATCTGCCAAATGAGTGGCCGCTTCGACCCGTGCCGGCTGAGCACCGGGGAGATGCCTCATGCGGAGGTGTCTTACATGGTGAACTACATCTCCAACTGCAAGCTCACCGAAGATTGGCGATACGGCAAGGGTCCGTATTCCCGCGCCAACCCTCCGCCGACAGTAAGTTTTTCCTCTTTTCTTCCTTTTGTGGTCGGCCTTATGATAGCCGACTTCTGATTAGTTGGTTCTCCCTTGGCAGAACCCTCTTCTTCCGCCGACGACTGGGGCCACAGGGTAGAGCACCAGCTCCTCCCCGACCGCACGGTGGACGACGCTGACGATCCGGACTTGGGAGCGGCCGCCATGGAAGACGCCATCATGGGGGAAGGCGACGAGGCAGGAAGCGCGAGGCCCGGAGATGGCTTCGAGGACTGGCCGGATGATGACGAGGTCGAAGCCGTCCAGCACCGCCAGTCGGCGCCTGACCTTCAAGGCGCGGGCTCGTCCGCTGCGCCGGCTGCCCGTGGCGGCGCGCAGAAGCGCCGGGCCGCGTCGACCTTCTTCGGCAGCCGGCCGAAGAAACCCAAGGCTTCCACGGCGACGACCAAGCGGGACGAGGCGGCCGCGAAAGCGGCCCGCTTCCGCAAGGCGGTGAAACAGCCGCAGGCGATCTCGGCGTAAGTCATCGAATGTCTTTATATTTCATACATATTTTTGTTGTTCTTTTCGATTGAAAACCCTTCTAACCCTTTCTTCGCCGGCCGGGCAGGGCACCGCTTTCCCTTGAGCACGGTCCTGGCGGCTCCATAGTCGGGCCGACTGGAGGGTCCTCTAGCTCCCATCGCGTGGACCCCCGCGCTGACCTTAGGGAGGCCACGGAGCGGAACACTCATGAGGCGCGGGAGGAGCGGGAGGTGGCGAAGCGAAAGGCCGCCCAGGCGGCGAAGGAGCAGGCCGATGCGGCAGCCAAGGCCCGGGCGGAGGCGGCAGCCGCGGAGACGGAGGCGGAGGCTTCACACAACCAGCCTCCGCTGCTCGCGATTCCCCTCCGCGCCGTGGCCCCCAACATCCCTGTGCCTCTGTTGGATGAGGTCGACCAAGAACCGCCGATGATGGAGAGGAGGGAGGTCCATGTGGCCTCCGTGGAAGGGACGCCGCAGACGGCGCCGACCGGAAAGGGCCAAAGCGGCCAATCCACTGCGGCGCCAGAGCAGCCAGCCGGGGGTGAGCCGGAAGCAGGAGCCGGCCTCGAGGTGCAGCTGGCAATGCGCCGGCGCGCAGGGGGAGGCACCGCCGGCGCCGGAGCCGCACTGAGTTACGGGTGCTAGCCGGACGGCGGAGGCCCTGGAGGCGGCCAGCACCAGCACGTCCGAGTAGACTCCCAGCGGGAGGACGGGCGAGCTGAACGTGGCGGCCCAAGAGGTTCGGAACCGGCTTCAGGCCCAAGCCGCCTCGCTGCAGCAATACACTCAGGAGTTCCTTGCGACGCGGGCCGTCATCCGGGTGAGTCTTCTAGCCTTGGTTGTTTTGTTCTCTTGATTTCTTCCGTGGGGGCGCGTCAGTGCACCCACTGGGTGTAGTCCCCGAGTTCCGAGTCGGCTGCTGCGCAGGCGGCTCGGAATTTACTAGGTCCTGACAACCATCTTATACCCGCCTCCTGTCTGTTCTTTCAGGAGTATCATAACCTCCGCGCTGCTGCCTTCAACTCCCAGGCTCAGGAGCTGGGCCGGAGAACCGAAGACCTGATCAGCAGCCGGAGTGCGTACTTGGTTTCGTTCATCTCTTGTGGGGGCGCGTCAGCGCACCCACTGGGTGTAGTCCCCGAGATTCGGGCCGACTGCTGAGCAGTCGGGTCGGATCTTCCTTGACGACTTCTTCCTTATTGATTTTCCTTTGTCTTCATGCTTGCAGGAGCCAATGCTGACTTGAGGGGGCAGCTCAGCGAGGCGCAGGCCGCCCTTCGCGCCAAGGAAACCGAGTACGACGCCTTGGTCCTGGAGCATGACCGCCTGGCCAAGAAGCTGGCTGACCAGGAGGAGAGCCACAAGGCGGCCCTAAAGAAGGCGCAGGATAACGAAGACGCCCTGAAGGCCGAGTTCGAGACTGAAGCGGCGGGCCGGGCTGAGACCAGGCAAGCGCTGAATGAAGGCTTCGGCCGTATTGAGGATTTGATCGACGGTAAGCCGCCTTCCTCGCTCCTTGCCTGCCCCTTGCCGCCTGATTTGTGTTCTGACTTGTGCTGCTTTTAATTCTCTATGCAGACTACCTTCCCGGCTACTCCGTCTTTGCTACCCAAACCATCGAGGCCCATCGCGAAGCGCGCCGTCAGGCGGGGGCCGACATCGCGCCGGACACGAGCCGGACGCCTGAGGAGCAACTCTTGGCGGTCCAAGCGCGGCTGCAGCCGGCTCATCGTATGCTCCGCCGCCTCCAGCACGCCGGAGCACAGGTGTTGGCCGCCCTCTGGCCAGGAAAGACGATTCCCCGCACCCCGAGCGCAGACTGCCGACTGGCTGGAGGTTGCGGTTGGCCGTTTCGAGGCTTGGAAAGCATCAGCGGCCCGGCTTGGAGCTGGGCAGGTGCTGGAGTTCGTCCGAGCTTGGTATCCGGGGCTGAACCTGGACCAGCTGCGCACCTGGCGGCTGGAGGCCAACGAGGAGATAGAAGAGGTGCGGCCGGCTATTGCTCAGCGTGCATCGACGATCGCCGAGTGCACTAACATCAGCGTCTTTGCTCCTGAAATAAATGACGACGGCGTTGCCCAGCCGGAGGAGTGGTTCGGGCTAGACCCGGCAGCGGGTGAAGACTCGGCAGAGGAGATCGCCTCCAGCGACGAAGGCGAAGACGACGATGGAGAGGAAGGCAAAGACGTCGAGCCGGCTGGTGAAGCAGCCAGCCGGCCTCAGCCTAACCGTGCCTCCAGCAACGAGGCGCGCGCAAGCGCGCCTTCACCGGGGGGCGGTGATCATGCCGAGGTTCGCCAGCCGGCCACTCCTCCAGCTGGCACTGCCGTTTCCGCCGACCTTCCCGACTCGCCAGTCGCTCCCCTGGCTTAGTCTGTCGTCCTTGCTTTTCCTGCTTGTTACCCTTTGAACAATTTTTATTAAACTTGCGCAGTTCCACCCACTGGGGGTGTATTCGAACTATGTTGAATGCTGGCCTTGCGAAGGTCTTTAGTGTAAATATGATTGTGTGCATGTTTGGTTTCCATTCACGTATGCTTTTTATCCTTAGGTTGTTTCCTTTGCCGCCTTCCCCTTTTGGGGAGGCAAGTACTCGAGCTTTCTTGGATTGAAGTGAAGTGAATGGAAACCGGCCGGCCGGCTACTCTGGTAGTCGGTCGGTGGTAGGAGACAAACCGGCTTTTGTTATATTAGTCCGTTAGTTCCTAGCCATTTTTCGTGTGGGCATCCTTTCCTGCCTTTAACTCTTGCCAGCCGGACAGCCGGTTCTTCGAACTGCGACTTTTGGCGAGAGAAAGCTTGGGTGCCGGCACACTACTTGTCTGACCGCGGGTAGGACTTCTAATATAACTCTAGGCGGCCAGTCCCCGGGCCGACTAGTCGAACCCGGAGCCGAACGAAGAAAAAGTGAATGTAATGACAAGGTCATAAGCATAATGTTCTTCATTTATAGATAGAAGGTGGCAGTCCCCGAGCTCTCCTCAGGAGGCCTATTGTCTCGTACTTAGTACAAAAGTTAGCGTGATACATACTGCATTTCAACTGTAAAATCTTCGGAGGAGGTTGGCATTCCATGGTTGTTCCGACTCCTTGTCGGAGTCGTCTCTCTTGCGTGCCTTGGACTTCTATGCGTCGATTAGGTAGTAGGAGTCGTTGCCTAAAGTTCTGCTGATGACGAAGGGGCCCTCCCAAGGGGCCGAGAGCTTGTGCTAGCCGGCTGTTCGCTGGATCAGCCGGAGCACAAGATCGCCCTCTTGGAAGGATCTTGGCTTGACCTTCCGGCTGTGGTAGCGGCGCAGGCCCTGCTGATAGATGGCGGACCGGCTGAGGGCTAACAGCCGGCCCTCTTTCAGCAGGTCGACGCCGTCTTCTCGTGCTTCCTTGGCCTCCGCCTCCGTGTACATGGCTACTCGAGGTGAGTCGAACTCGATGTCGGTTGGGATGACCGCCTCGACACCATACACGAGGAAGAAAGGAGTGAAGCTGGTTGACTTGTTTGGAGTAGTGCGCAAACTCCAGAGGACGGCCGGCAGCTCATCGAGCCAACAGCCGGCTGAACGCTCCAGTGGTACGACCAGTCGGGGCTTGATGCCGGAAAGGATGAGGCCGTTGGCTCGCTCGACCTGGCCGTTTGACTGCGGGTGGGCAAAGGACGCTAAGTCCAACCGGATGCCTTGCATCGCGCAGAAACGTGCCAAGGCTCCCTTGGCGAAATTCGTGCCATTGTCGGTGATGATGCTGTGTGGCACGCCGTACCGAGTTGTTATGTCTGTGATGAATGTCACGGCAGTTGGCCCATTCAGCTTCTTGATCGGCTTTGCCTCAATCCACTTGGTGAATTTGTCCACGGCGACAAGCAAATGTGTCATGCCGCCGCGCGCCATCTTGAATGGGCCCACCATGTCCAGTCCCCAGACGGCGAAGGGCCAAGTGAGGGGGATGGTCTTGAGTGCTGAAGCCGGCATGTGTTGTTTGGAGCTGAAGAGTTGGCACCCTTTGCAATGTTTAACTAACTCCTTGGCGTCATCCAAAGCAGTCGGCCAAAAGAAACCATGGCGGAAGGCTTTGGCGACGAGTGATCTTGAGGCCGCATGGTGGCCGCATTCTCCTTGGTGGATGTCTCTGAGGATTGCAATGCCCTTCTCTTGCTCGGCGCATCGCTGGAGGACTCCAGTGACACTGCGCTTGACGAGCTCTCTGTTGACGATTGTGTATGCTCCGGCTCGGCGTTGGACTTGTCTTGCCTCTGTTTCATCAGTCGGCGGGTCTTGGTTTATTAGGAAGTTGAGGATGGACTGAGCCCATGATGGAGCTGCGACTTCTTCTATTGCCAATGTGGCTACTGCGACCAGGGCGGGCGGGCTGGGTGGTGAAATGCTGGAGTCGGCCGCCGGCTATTGTGTTGGTGCAGTCCCCGGGCCGACTACCGCAGTCCCCGAGCCGGGTGTGACAGTCCCCGAGTTGGGCGTAACTACGAAAGTCCCCGAGCCGCCTACTGATGTCCCCGGGCCGACTATCAAAGTCCCCGGGTCACCTGCTTGGTTCTTTGAGCCGGACCCGGCTGTATCGGGTCAGGTGGTACGAAGATGGAATCGGACTCTGGAGACGGCTTGATAGACGACTTGAGGAGGCGTTGTAGAGAGACACTGGTTGGTATTGCTTGCCGAGTGGAGCCTATTCGAGCCAGGGCATCAGCGGGCTCGTTGTCGGCTCGCGGTACGTGGAGGAACTTGCATCCTTCAAAATACCCACTGATCTGCTGAACGAGGAAGCGGTAACTTGCCATATTTGCGTCCTTGGCATCCCAATCGCCGGATGATTGCTGGACCACCAAATCCGAGTCGCCATAACATAGGATCCGGCGAATGCCGAGTTCTTTGGCAAGCCGGAGCCCGTGTATGAGCGCCTCGTACTCGGCCACATTGTTGGAGGCGGCAAACTGAATTTGCAGCGTGTATCTGAGCTTGTCGCCTTTGGGAGAGGTGAGGATGATGCCGGCTCCCAGGCCGGTGCGCATCTTGGACCCATCGAAGTGCATGCGCCAATGAGTGGAGTCGGGAGCTGGCGGTAGGTACTGGGTCTCGGCCCAGTCGACGAGGAAGTCGGCCAATGCTTGGGACTTGATGGCGGTGCGGGGCTGGTAGAAGATTGTGTAGGGAGCCAGCTCGATGGCCCATTTCGCCACTCGGCCGGATGCATCCCGGCTGCCTATGATCTCGGCAAGCGGGGCGGTGCATACGACCGTGATGGGGTGCTCTTGGAAGTAGGGCTTCAGCTTCTTGGCGGCGAAGTACACGCCATAGCACATCTTCTGGTAGTGCGGGTAGTTCTGCTTCGAGGTAGACAGTACCTCGCTCAAATAGTACACCGGCCTCTGGACCGGCTGGGCTCGGCCCTCTTCTGGGCGTTGGACTACGATGACGGTGCTGACCACCCGGCTGGTTGTGGCAATGTAAAGGAGCATGGGCTCTTTCTCAGTCGGCGCCGCCAGGACAGGCGGTGTGGCCATCATCTTCTTCAGCTCGTGAAAAGCTTGGTCGGCTTGGTCATTCCACTCAAAGTGAGTGGTCTTCTTCATGAGGCGGTAGAGAGGGAGAGCTTTCTCTCTAAGCCGGCTGATGAAGTGGTTCAGGGAGGCCAAGCATCCGGTAAACTTTTGGACGTCTCGAAGTTTGGTGGGAATCGCCATTCTCTCAATGGCCTTGATCTTTACTGGGTTGCATTCGATGCCGCATTCGGAGACCAGGAAGCCTAGGAGCTGGCCGGCTGGCACTCCGAACACGCATTTTTCGGGGTTGAGCTTGATTTGGAACCGGCGTAGGTTCTCAAATGTTTCCTTGAGGTCTTCCAGCAAGGTGCCGCGCTTCTCCGTCTTCACCACAATGTCGTCTACGTAGACGTGGGCATTTCTGCCGAGCTGCTTGAGGAGGCACTTCTGCATGCAACGCTGAAAAGTGGCACCGGCATTTCTCAAGCCGAATGTCATAGTCAGGTAGCAGAAGGCTCCGAATGGCGTGATGAAGGCGGTCTTCAAGCGGTCAGCCGGATCTAACTTTATCTGGTGGTATCCTGAGTAAGCATCCAAGAAACTCAACAGCTCGCATCCGGCCGTGGAGTCTATCACTTGGTCAATCCTCGGCAGGGCAAAGGGATCTTTGGGGCAGGCCTTGTTGAGGCTCGTGTAGTCTATGCACATGCTCCACTTGTTGTTCTTCTTTAACACGAGGACCGGATTCGCAAGCCACTCTGGAAAGAAAACTTCCATAATGAAGCCGGCTGCCAGAAGCCGGGCTATATCCTCTCCCACAATCCTTCTTTTCTCCTCCGACAGTCGGCGGAGGGGTTGTTTGACTGGTTTTGCGTCTTCCCGGACGTGTAGTTTGTGCTCGGCGAATTCCTTCGGAACACCCGGCATGTCCTTGGGGGACCATGCAAAGATGTCCCGATTCTCACGGAGGAAATCGGCGAGCTCGCCTTCCTATTTGCTGTTTAGGTTTGCCCCGATGACGGCAAACTTCTCTGGGTACTCGGGGTCAAGAGGTATCTTCTTCGTCTCCTTGGCCGGCTGGAAAGATCCTTGGGCATCATACTCCTTGGGATCGGGGGACAGGGCCGACTGTTTGCCGGCCATGGCCACGACTCGGTCCAACATCTTCTTTTCTTCGGCAATCACAAGGGACTCGGCCAGCCGGCTGCTGGCTGCTGCGCACTCGGAGGACTTCTTGTAGTCGCCGGCTATGGTGATGATGCCCTTGGTGCTCGGCATCTTCATCTTAATGTATGCATAGTGGGGAACTGCCATGAATCTGGCCAAGGCAGGTCGGCCAAGCAATGCATGGTAGGGGCTCTCCAGGTCCACCACTTCAAACCAGATCGCTTCCCGGCGGAAATGCTCCTTGTCCCCAAAGAGTACGTCAATCTTGATCTTGCCAATGGGGGCGCAGGACAGGCCGGGTACGATGCCATGGAACACTGTCCGAGTAGGCATGAGTTGCTTCGTCTTGACGTTCAGCTTCTCCAGGGTGTCATGGTATAAGATGTTGATGCTGCTCCCGCCGTCTATCAGCACGCGGGAGAAACGGGCGGCGCGTCTGTCCGTTGCAAGGGTGGCATCCAGAACCAACGCATAAGAGCCGGGAGATGGCATCACCTCTGGGTGGTCGGCCCGGCTCCAGCTGATAGGTTTTTCTGACCAATGCATGTGCTCAGCGGGGTTGGCAGCGACCATGCCGACTTCCTGGTGCTCTCGGCGTTTGCTGCACCGGTCTTCAGGCTAGCTTGTAAAGATGACGTAGGCGGCATGCTCGTCGGGGAACTCATCGTGCACGGCTCCGACTGCGGGCCGAGCGGCCGGCGGCTGCGGAGCCGAAGGCGGCGGACCGGCAGGCAGAGGCGGCGCGAGCCCTTCGCCTTTGGAAATTCGGGTGAGCCAATGGCACTTCTGTTGGAAATATTCCCTAGAGGCAATAATAAAAGCATTATTATTATATTTCCTTGTTCATGATAATTGTCTTTATTCATGCTATAATTGTGTTATCCGGAAATCGTAATACATGTGTGAATAATAGACACCAACATGTCCCTAGTAAGCCTCTAGTTGACTAGCTCGTTGATCAACAGATAGTCATGGTTTCCTAACTATGGACATTGGATGTCATTGATAACGAGATCACATCATTAGGAGAATGATGTGATGGACAAGACCCAATCCTAAACATAGCATAAGATCGTATAGTTCGTTTGCTAGAGTTTTTCTAATGTCAAGTATCTTATCCTTAGACCATGAGATCGTGTAACTCCCAGATACCGTAGGAGTGCTTTGGGTGTACCAAACGTCACAACGTAACTGGGTGACTATAAAGGTATACTATGGGTATCTCCGAAAGTGTCTGTTGGGTTGACACAGATCAAGACTGGGATTTTTCACTCCGTATGACGGAGAGGTATCACTGGGCCCACTCGGTAATACATCATCATTATGAGCTCAAAGTGACCAAGTGTCTGGTCAAGGGATCATGCATTACGGTACGAGTAAAGTGACTTGCCGGTAAGGAGATTGAACAAGGTATTGGGATACCGACGATCGAATCTCGGGCAAGTAGCATACCGATTGACGAAGGGAATTGTATACAGGGTTGCTTGAATCCTCGACATCGTGGTTCATCCGATGAGATTATCAAGGAGCATGTGGGAGCCAACATGGGTATCCAGATCCCGCTGTTGGTTATTGATCGGAGAGCGATCTCGGTCATGTCTACATGTCTCCCGAACCCTTAGGGCCTACACACTTAAGGTTCGATGACGCTAGGGTTATAGGGATATGTATATGCAGTAACCCGAATGTTGTTCGGAGTCCCGGATGAGATCCCGGACGTCACGAGGAGTTCCGGAATGGTCCGGAGGTAAAGAATTATATATAGGAAGTGCTATTTCGGTCGTCGGGACAAGTTTCGGGGTCACCGGTATTGTACCGGGACCACCGGAAGGGTCCCGGGGGTCCACCGGGTGGGGCCACCTGCCCCGGGGGGCCACATGGGCTGTAGGGATGTGCGCCTTGGCCTATATGGGCCAAGGGCACCAGCCCCAAGAGGCCCATGCGCCAGGAGATCAAGAAAGGAAGAGTCCTAAAGGGGGAAGGCACCTCCTAGATGCCTTGGGGAGGAGGGATTCCTCCCTTGGCCGCCGCCCCCTAGGAGATTGCATCTCCTAGGGCCGCCGCCCCCCTAGGCTCCCTATATATAGTGGGGGAAGGAGGGCCTCTCACACCACGCCTTTGGTGCCTCCCTCTCCCTCTCCAACACATCCTCCTCCTCCATAGAGCTTGGCAAAGCCCTGCCGGAGTACTGCAGCTCCATCACCACCACGCCGTCGTGCTGCTGCTGGAGCCATCTTCCTCAACCTCTTCTCCCCCTTGCTGGATCAAGAAGGAGGAGACGTTACACTGACCGTACGTGTGTTGAACGCGGAGGTGCCGTCCGTTTGGCGCTAGGATCTCCGGTGATTTGGATCACGTCGAGTACGCCTTCCTCATCCCCGTTCTTTGAACGCTTCCGCGCGTGATCTACAAAGGTATGTAGATGCAATCCGATCACTCGTTGCTAGATGAACTCCTAGATGGATCTTGGTGAAACCGCAGGAAATTTTTTATTTTCTGCAATGTTCCCCAACAGTGGCATCATGAGCTAGGTCTATGCGTAGTTCTCTTGCACGAGTAGAACAAATTTGTTGTGGGCGTTGATGTTGTCAACTTTCTTGCCGCTACTAGTCTTATCTTGCTTCAACAGTATTGTGGGATGAAGCGGCCCGGACCAACCTTACACGTACGCTTACGTGAGACCGGTTCCACTGACTGACATGCACTAGTTGCATAAGGTGGCTGGCGGGTGTCTGTCTCTCCCACTTTAGTTGGAGCGGATTCGATGAAAAGGGTCCTTATGAAGGGTAAATAGAAGTTGACAGATCACGTTGTGGCTTTAACGTAGGTAAGAAAATGTTCTTGCTAGAACCCTATTTCAGCCACGTAAAACTTGCAACAACAATTAGAGGATGTCTAACTTGTTTTTGCAGCAAGTGCTTTGTGATATGATATGGCCAAAGTTGTGATGAATGATGAATGATATATATGTGATGTATGAGATGTTCATGCTATTGTAATAGGAATCACGACTTGCATGTCGATGAGTATGACAACCGGCAGGAGCCATAGGAGTTGTCTTTATTTTTTGTATGACCTGCGTGTCATTGAGAAACGCCATGTAAATTACTTTACTTTATTGCTAAACCTGTTAGCCATAGTAGTGGAAGTAATAGTTGGCGAGCAACTTCATGGAGACACGATGATGGAGATCATGATGATGGAGATCATGGTGTCATGCCGGTGACAAGATGATCATGGAGCCCCAAGATGGAGATCAAAGGAGCTATGTGATATTAGCCATATCATGTCACTATTATTATTTGATTGCATGTGATGTTTATCATGTTTTTGCATCTTGTTTGCTTAGAACGACGGTAGTAAATAAGATGATCCCTCATAATAATTTCAAGAAAGTGTTCCCCCTAACTATGCACCATTGCGACAGTTCGTTGTTTCGAAGCACCACGTGATGATCGGGTGTGATAGATTCCAACGTTCACATACAACGGGTGTAAGACAGATTTACACGTGCAAACACTTAGGTTGACTTGACGAGCCTAGCATGTACAGACATGGCCTCGGAACACAGAAGAACGAAAGGTCGAGCATGAGTCGTATAGAAGATACGATCAACATGAAGATGTTCACCGATGTTGACTAGTCCGTCTCACGTGATGATCGGACACGGCCTAGTTAACTCGGATCATGTTATACTTAGATTACAGGAGGGATGTATATCTAAGTGGGAGTTCATTGAATAATTTGATTAGATGAACTTAATTATCATGAACTTAGTCTAAAATCTTTACAATATGTCTTGTAGATCAAATGGCCAACGTAGTCCTCAACTTCAACGCGTTCCTAGAGAAAACCAAGCTGAAAGACGATGGCAGCAACTACACGGACTGGGTCCGGAACCTAAGGATCATCCTCATAGCTGCCAAGAAAGATTATGTCCTACAAGCACCGCTGGGTGACACACCTGTTCTCCCTGCAGAACAAGACGTTATGAACGCTTGGCACGCACGTACCGATGACTACTCCCTCGTTCAGTGCGGCATGCTTTACAGCTTAGAGCCAGGGCTCCAAAAGCGTTTTGAGAGACACGGAGCATATGAGATGTTCGAAGAGCTGAAAATGGTTTTCCAAGCTCATGCCCGGGTCGAGAGATATGAAGTCTCCGACAATTCTTCAGCTGTAAGATGGAGGAAAATAGTTCTGTCAGTGAGCACATACTCACAATGTCTGGGTTACATAACCGCTTGACTCAGCTGGGAGTTAATCTCCTGGATGACGCGGTCATTGACAGAATCCTTCAGTCGCTTCCACCGAGCTACAAGAGCTTTGTGATGAACTTCAATATGCAGGGGATGGAAAAGACCATTCCTGAAGTATTTGCAATGCTGAAATCAGCAGAGGTAGAAGTCAATAAGGAACATGAAGTGTTGATGGTGAATAAAACCACTAAGTTCAAGAAAGGCAAGGGTAAGAAAACCTTCAAGAAGGACGGCAAGGGAGTTGCCGCGCCCGGCAAGCAAGCTGCCGGGAAGAAGCCAAAGAATGGACCCAAGCCCGAGACTGAGTGCTTTTATTGCAAGGAAAGTGGTCACTGGAAGCGGAACTGCCCCAAATATTTAGCAGACAAGAAGGCCGGCAAAACGAAAGGTATATGTGATATACATGTAATTGATGTGTACCTTACTAGTACTCATAGTAGCTCCTGGGTATTTGATACCGGTGCAGTTGCTCACATTTGTAACTCAAAGCAGGAGCTGCGGAATAAGCGGAGACTGGCGAAGGACGAGGTGACGATGCGCGTCGGGAATGGTTCCAAGGTCGATGTGATCGCCGTCGGCACGCTACCTCTATATTTACCTACAGGATTAGTTTTGAACCTCAATAATTGTTATTTAGTGCCAAGTTTGAGCATGAACATTGTATCAGGATCTCGTTTAATTCGAGATGGCTACTCATTTAAATCCGAAAATAATGGTTGTTCTATTTATATGAGAGATATGTTTTATGGTCATGCTCCGATGGTGAATGGTTTATTCTTAATGAATCTCGAGTGTAATGCTACACATGTTCATAGTGTGAGTACCAAAAGATGTAAGATTGATAATGATAGTCCCACATACTTGTGGCACTGCCGCCTTGGTCACATAGGTGTCAAACGCATGAAGAAGCTCCATGCTGATGGACTTTTAGAGTCTCTTGATTATGAATCATTTGACACATGTGAACCATGCCTCATGGGTAAAATGACCAAGACTCCGTTCTCAGGAACAATGGAGCGAGCAACCAACATATTGGAAATCATACATACTGATGTGTGCGGTCCAATGAGTGTTGAGGCTCGCGGTGGCTATCGTTATGTTCTCACCCTCACTGATGACTTGAGTAGATATGGGTATGTCTACTTAATGAAACACAAGTCTGAGACCTTTGAAAAGTTCAAGGAATTTCAGAGTGAGGTTGAGAATCAACGTGACAGGAAAATCAAGTTCCTGCGATCAGATCGTGGAGGAGAATACTTGAGTCATGAGTTTGGCACACACTTAAGAAAATGTGGAATAGTTTCACAGCTCACGCCGCCTAGAACACCTCAGCGTAATGGTGTGTCCGAACGTCGTAATCGCACTCTATTAGATATGGTGCGATCTATGATGTCTCTTGCCGATTTACCGCTATCTTTTTGGGGGTATGCTTTAGAGACTGCCGCATTCACTTTAAATAGGGCTCCGTCGAAATCCGTTGAGACGACACCGTATGAATTATGGTTTGGGAAGAAACCTAAGCTGTCGTTTTTGAAAGTTTGGGGATGCGATGCTTATGTCAAGAAACTTCAACCTGAAAAGCTCGAACCCAAGTCGGAAAAATGCGTCTTCATAGGATACCCTAAAGAAACTATTGGGTATACCTTCTACCTCAGATCCGAAGGCAAGATCTTTGTTGCCAAGAATGGATCCTTTCTAGAGAAGGAGTTTCTCTCGAAAGAAGTAAGTGGGAGGAAAGTAGAACTTGATGAAGTATTACCTCTTGAACCGGAAAATGGCGCAACTCAAGAAAATGTTCCTGAGGTGCCTGCACCGACTAGAGAGGAAGTTAATGATGATGATCATGAAACTTCAGATCAAGTTGCTACTGAACTTCGTAGGTCCACAAGGACACGTTCCGCACCAGAGTGGTACGGCAACCCTGTCTTGGAAATCATGTTGTTAGACAACGGTGAACCTTCGAACTATGAAGAAGCGATGGCGGGCCCGGATTCCGACAAATGGCTAGAATCCATGAAATCCGAGATAGGATCCATGTATGAAAATGAAGTATGGACTTTGACTGACTTGCCTGTTGAGCGGCGAGCCATAGAAAATAAATGGATCTTTAAGAAGAAGACAGACGTGGATGGTAATGTGACCATCTATAAAGCTCGGCTTGTCGCCAAGGGTTATCGACAAGTTCAAGGGGTTGACTACGATGAGACTTTCTCACCGGTAGCGAAGCTAAAGTCCGTCCGAATCATGTTAGCAATTGCCGACATTCTATGATTATGAGATATGGCAAATGGACGTCAAAACGACATTCCTTAATGGTTTCCTTAAGGAAGAATTGTATATGATGCAGCCGGAAGGTTTTGTCGATCCTAAGAATGCTAACAAGGTGTGCAAGCTCCAACGCTCGATTTATGGGCTGGTACAAGCATCTCAGAGTTGGAACATTCGCTTTGATGAGATGATCAAAGCATTTGGATTTACGCAGACTTATGGAGAAGCCTGCGTTTACAAGAAAGTGAGTGGGAGCTCTGTAGCATTTCTCATATTATATGTAGATGACATACTTTTGATGGGAAATGATATAGAGCTTTTGGACAGCATTAAGGCCTACTTGAATAAGAGTTTTTCAATGAAGGACCTTGGAGAAGCTGCTTACATATTAGGCATCAAGATCTATAGAGACAGATCAAGACGCCTCATAGGTCTTTCACGAAGCACATACCTTGATAAGATATTGAAGAAGTTCAATATGGATCAGTCTAAGAAGGGGTTCTTGCCTGTGTTGCAAGGTGTGAAATTGAGCTCAGCTCAATGTCCGACCATGGCAGAAGATATAGAAGAGATGAGTGTCATCCCCTATGCCTCAGCCATAGGTTCTATTATGTATGCCATGCTGTGTACCAGACCTGATGTAAACCTTGTCGTAAGTTTGGTAGGTAGGTACCAAAGTAATCCCGGCAAGGAACACTGGACAGTGGTCAAGAATATCCTGAAGTACCTGAAAAGGACTAAGGAAATTTTTCTCATCTGTGTAGGTGACGAAGAGCTCGTCGTAAAGGGTTACGTCGACGCTAGCTTCGACACAGATCTGGATGACTCAAAGTCACAAACCGGATACGTGTATATTTTGAATGGTGGGGCAGTAAGCTGGTGCAGTTGCAAGCAGAGCGTCGTGGCGGGATCTACATGTGAAGCGGAGTACATGGCAGCCTCGGAGGCAGCACATGAAGCAATTTGGGTGAAGGAGTTCATCACCGACCTAGGAGTCATACCCAATGCGTCGGGGCCAATCAAACTCTTCTGTGACAACACTGGAGCTATTGCACTTGCCAAGGAGCCCAGGTTTCACAAGAAGACCAGGCACATCAAGCGTCGCTTCAACTCCATTCGTGAAAATGTTCAAGATGGAGACATAGATATTTGTAAAGTACATATGGACCTGAATGTAGCAGATCCATTGACTAAACCTCTCCCTAGAGCAAAACATTATCAACACCAGAATTCCATGGGTGTTCGATTCATCACAATGTAACTAGATTATTGACTCTAGTGCAAGTGGGAGACTGTTGGAAATATGCCCTAGAGGCAATAATAAAAGCATTATTATTATATTTCCTTGTTCATGATAAATGTCTTTATTCATGCTATAATTGTGTTATCCGGAAATCGTAATACATGTGTGAATAATAGACACCAACACGTCCCTAGTAAGCCTCTAGTTGACTAGCTCGTTGATCAACAGATAGTCATGGTTTCCTGACTATGGACATTGGATGTCATTGATAACGAGATCACATCATTAGGAGAATGATGTGATGGACAAGACCCAATCCTAAACATAGCATAAGATCGTATAGTTCGTTTGCTAGAGTTTTTCCAATGTCAAGTATCTTTTCCTTAGACCATGAGATCATGTAACTCCCGGATACCGTAGGAGTGCTTTGGGTGTACCAAACGTCACAACGTAACTGGGTGACTATAAAGGTATACTACGGGTATCTCCGAAAGTGTCTGTTGGGTTGACACGGATCAAGACTGGGATTTGTCACTCCGTATGACGGAGAGGTATCACTGGGCCCACTCGGTAATACATCATCATTATGAGCTCAAAGTGACCAAGTGTCTGGTCACGGGATCATGCATTACGGTACGAGTAAAGTGACTTGTAGGTAACGAGATTGAACAAGGTATTGGGATACCAACGATTGAATCTCGGGCAAGTAGCATACCGATTGACAAAGGGAATTGTATACGGGGTTGCTTGAATCCTCGACATCGTGGTTCATCCGATGAGATCATCGAGGAGCATGTGGGAGCCAACATGGGTATCCAGATCCCGCTGTTGGTTATTGACCAGAGAGCGATCTCGGTCATGTCTACATGTCTCCCGAACCCGTAGGGTCTACACACTTAAGGTTCGGTGACGCTAGGGTTGTAGGGATATGTATATGCAGTAACCCGAATGTTGTTCGGAGTCCCGGATGAGATCCCGGACGTCACGAGGAGTTCCGGAATGGTCCGGAGGTAAAGAATTATATATAGGAAGTGCTATTTCGGCCGTCGGGACAAGTTTCGGGGTCACCGGTATTGTACCGGGACCACCGGAAGGGTCCCGGGGGTCCACCGGGTGGGGCCACCTGCCCTGGGGGGCCACATGGGCTGTAGGGGTGTGCGCCTTGGCCTATATGGGCCAAGGGCACCAGCCCCAAGAGGCCCATGCGCCAGGAGATCAAGAAAGGAAGAGTCCTAAAGGGGGAAGGCACCTCCTAGATGCCTTGGGGAGGAGGGATTCCTCCCTTGGCCGCCGCCTCCCTAGGCTCCCTATATATAGTGGGGGAAGGAGGGCCTCTGACACCACGCCTTTGGTGCCTCCCTCTCCCTCTCCAACACATCTTCCTCCTCCATAGAGCTTGGCGAAGCCCTGCAGAAGTACTGCAGCTCCATCACCACCACGCCGTCGTGCTGCTGCTGGAGCCATCTTCCTCAACCTCTTCTCCCCCTTGCTGGATCAAGAAAGAGGAGACATTACGCTGACCATACGTGTGTTGAACACGGAGGTGCCGTCCGTTCGGCGCTAGGATCTCCGGTGATTTGGATCACGTCGAGTACGCCTTCCTCATCCCCGTTCTTTGAACGCTTCCGCGCGTGATCTACAAAGGTATGTAGATGCAATCCGATCACTCGTTGCTAGATGAACTCCTAGATGGATCTTGGTGAAACCGTAGGAAATTTTTTGTTTTCTGCAACGTTCCCCAACAACTTCCGGGTTGTGTGGTTGGACGGCTTCGCGCCGTTGTGGAACTTGCACGGGGCGTCGAGGGTTTGCTCGTAGGAGAAGGCCGGCTGCCAAGCCGGCCTGCCGCCCTTGGATTTCTTGGGCGCGGGCCGCCCTTCGGGCTGCTCGTGTTCGACCGTGGCCACCTGCCGACTGGCGGAAGGCGGCACGGGGCCCTTGCGCTTGTGGTCGTTCTGGTGTGGGCGTCGGCCGGAATCCCTAGCCGGCGTTTTGGGCACCGGGTTGAGTACTTTCCCGGACGCATCTACCCGGAGCTCGGTCTTCATTGAGGATTCAGCGGTGGCGTACTAGTCCGCTATGTCTAGAAGCTCGTCGAGGGTAGTCGGCTCGTTGCAGAGAAGCTTGTGCTTGAGGAGGGTGCCTTCTCGGCACCCGGCAGTGAAGTATTCTATGGCTTGCACCTCGTGCACCCCTTCGCAAGAGTTGCGGAGCTCGGCCCAACGCGTGAGGTAGTCGCGAGTAGACTTGGCGGGGCCTTGTACGCACAAGGAGAGCTGTCTGGGCTTGGAAGCCCGCTTGTAGGTGCTGGTGAAGTTGCGAACGAAAGATTCTGTGAAATCTAGCCAGCTGTTGATGCTGAATGGCTTGAGGCTGTTGACCCAGGTCCGCACCGTGCCTTGCAGCATGAGGGTCACGTAATTCACGGCAACGCGCCTGTTGCCGTTGGCTATGCTAACCGCCGTGGAGTAGTCGATCAACCAATCTTCCGGCTTCACGGAGCCGTTGTACTTGGGCGTGTCTCTTGGGAGCGAGAACCCTTTGGGGAAAGGCTCGTCGCGGATGCGGGGGCCAAAGCAAGGCGGGCCGACATCGTCCTCTTCTTCCAGCGCCAGGGATCGCGCCAGGCGGTCGATCCGATGGCGGGCGTCGTTCTCGCCGACTCCTTCGCGGTGACCTAGCCGGCCGCTGAGAGTCGGATGCGCAACAGGCTGCGGGGTGGGATATCTCTCTCCACGGGGCCGAGGCGGAGGCGGGTTGCCCCGCCACTCCACGGCCCGGGGGTGGCCTTCTGTGTCTCGCTCGATGGAGATTCGGGTCCGGCTTCGGCTAGCAGCCGACTCTTTCTCGCGCCGCGCGCGGGTGTTACCCGTAGTCGGCGTCCGGGACGTCGCGCCGTGATCTCGGCGCGGGGGAGGGCTTTCCGCGCGGGCGTCGGCTTCGTGTCGTCGCGCCGCCGCATTAATTAGCTGCTGGATGCGTCTGGTCATGTGGGGGAGTTTTCTTCGGCCCCCAATCCGTCTAGCTCGTCTACGGCCGCCTGGGCGGCGCGCAGGTTCTCGAGTGGAGTGGCATAGACTGGGCGGTCGACTCCCAGCGTGTCGGCGACGACAGCGCCACGCTGTCTGACAACGTCGGCCCGGCTGGGCCCGCCTGGGGGCGGTGTGCCAAAAGCGGCGCGGTCGGCCTCGCGCTGGTGGGCCTCAGTGAGGCGTCTCATGGAGGCCAGCCTCCGGCCCTCCGCGAGGAGGGCGAGGCGGCGAGCCTCCAGTGCTTCGTCGTCGGCATCAGCCGGGAGGGGGATGGACAAATCGTGAGCCGCCGCATGCGGGGTGTCGTGGGCGCTCTTGTCGGGAGCGTCGCCATGGCCGATGACCATCACCTCGGTGCTGACAGCGTCGCAGCCATCGGCCTGGGGAAGCGGGTCGTTGTATATCGTGACGTCGGTGGGGAAAGTGTCGAGTGAGGCCGTGTCGGAGTCGATAGGCATCGGTCGGTGGAGCCAACCGACTCCAAGTCCACAGCAGGCTCGCCGGAGACGTGGAGCTGGCCGAGGAGGTTGACGAGGTGGTCGGTGCCCGCGTCGGAGGCGAGCTCGTCGGAGATGAAGGTTTTGTCGAGGAGATCGGCGAGGCTGCTCACCGCGCAGATGCTGGTGACGCCTTGCAGCGCGTCGTGGCGAGCGCCATCGGGCGTGCCGGGCTGGCTACGCTCGTTTGGGAGGAAGAGGGTTCCCGTCCAGAACAGGTCTCCGGACGACGGTGCACCTGGCCCCACGGTGGGCGCCAAATGTCGGATGGTAGGTGCGACATATGCCAACGGGTGGCTTATCATTGTGGGAGCCAGTAAAACATCGCCGGTGCTTGGAAACGGGATGAGGCGAAGACATGCACGCCGATGAATCTTACCCAGCTTCGGGGCTCTCCATGGAGATAACACCCCTACTGCTGCTCTGCGGGGCCTCCGAATGATCACTAGATGAACAAGTAGCTACACGATGCTCCTGGAGCTATTTGGTGAGAGGAGGAAGAAGGGCACGGCTCACTCTCTTCTTCTCCTTATGTGGTGTCTAAAACTAGCAGGGATCAACCCTTTGCATGGATGTCCCAGGGGGTTTATATAGGCCTACCCCCCAGGGGTACAATGGTAAACCGGCTGGGCGCGGGGCCCAGCCGTCTGTGTCTACACTCGCCGGCTTCTGCGCCGACTGCTGGGGCCCGCCGGCTGGTGGATCTCGCCGGCTGCCGGCTCCTTGGCCGACAGGCAGGCCCCACTGTCCAGGGCCTGGTCGGTGGCTGGTTACTGTTGCTCAATTCTGGTGATGAGGGCTTCGCCGAGGTGGGCGCGGCTACAGTGCCGCCGTCCGGCGGGTGATCACTGTAGCCTCACTGCGTCTTGTCTCCTTAATGGGGCGTCCTCTCCGAGGAGAGGGCAAGCCGGATGTGGAGAGCCGGCTCTGTCTCGGGCCGACTAGGGGAGGCCTGGCCGCCTTCGGGTGTCTCTCTGCCCGAAGGGGCCCACCGCCCGTGGGCCACACTGGCAGCCCGTCGTGGATGATATCAGGGGCAACGTGGCAACAGTGCTGCGCCGGACGGGTCATGGCCACCCGTACGACGCACTGTGCCAGGCGTGCTCCGGGATTTGGGGGTGGCAGGCTTTACTGTATTCACGCCCCGTCACATCGCCGTTACGTGGATGCAGACTTTGAGGGTACGATCTTGACCGCTTTGTGGGAGCCGGCTTCTTGGAGTCGGCCTTCTCGCGGCCGGCTCCTCGGAGCCGGCCCTCCCGTGGCTCTCTTCATGAGGGCTGAAGTCGGGCCGTCTTTCGATAGTCGGCCTGGGAGTCAGCCGGCAAGGGGAAGGCGGTCCCATGTCTTGGTTTCTTGAGGTCCGGATGGGCTTGCAATTTTTTTCAGAAGGGCCAGGGGGAGCCGGCTAGGCTACCCATGGTTATTTACTCCGACAAAAGTATTCTTTAATTAGTGATTTCGTCGTTTAGATTTTCCTAATAGATTTTTTTTGAGAGGAACTCGCCATCTTTATTCAACCAAAGCAAAAGTCATAGGTGCAAGGTTAGTTAATCAGACCACTCACAGATGCACTCCTCATCTAATCAGACCACTCACCAGCCCACCCGAGCCTAGCCCAACCCAGCAACCAAGCCCACCCATCTTTTTTTAGTTGAGCCCACCCACCCCATTGGCCCATAAGCCGCGACTCCGAAGGGCGTAGGCGCGAAAAATAGCACATATTCCAGCGCCAAAACAATCCGAAAACCGAAACCGTCTCCCCCTCCGGCCCCGCCCCTGCACCCGCTTCGCGCCAATTCCCGCCACCAACCCACCGGCGGCGGCTATGGACATGTCGGCGATCGCCGCCCGCCTCGGCCTCTCCGGCTCCCGTCCCTTTGTGCGCAAGGCCGCCGAGCTCCGACGCCTCTGCGACATCAACTTCGACTCCTCCGTCCTCGGCATCGTGAGCATCCCGCACCGCCCCTCGAATCACCTCCTCTCCCTCGATCTCTCCGTCGTACGTGTCTCTGATGCTGGTTTCGCGCAGGGGGAGGTGTGCAAGGCCATCATCTGCCTTGAGGTCGCCGCGACCAAGTGAGTTTGGCTTGCTCTCCAAGTGCTCGACGGACTGCACATTTGGAGGTTCCCGCCGGCATTTAAGGCATGTCTGACCCGTCTGTTTTGTCTGATAATTGAGCAGGTTTCAGGTGATGTTTGATCGGTCAGAGGCGGTGCAGATGAGTGGGATGTCGGAGAAGGCATACATCAGATCGTTCAACGCGCTGCAAAATGGCCTTGGTGTCAAGTATGCCGCATTGCGTTTCTGGTTCACTAATTCATACGTGCAAGTAACAGGTATTGATGAATGGAGCGGTTTCTTCTTGTAGGACGACATTGGATGTGCGTGAATTGGGCATCCAGTTCGGCTGTGTCAGGCTGATACCTTTTGTGCAGAAGGGATTGGTGCTGTAAGTCTGCTCCCTTTGGTAGTTCTGTTGTTCTGCCTGCAAGGTTAACTTGCTGTTGATGTCTGGTTATGCAATTGATCTGGGATGCAAAGTTTTGGATGCTCGAAGCCTCGAATGACATACTGATGGTGACATTGTATGCTTCAGGTACAAGGAGCGTTTCTTGGCTGCATTGCCTCCTTCTCGGCGATCAAGCACGGACTTTGGTCGGCCAATGTTTACTGCAGCAGCATTCTATTTATGTGCAAAGAGGCATAAGGTGACAACAGAATCACTAAAAACAGTTCACTTTGCATGCTTGTTGGAAGCGTATAAATGATTTGTTGCCTTTAGTACTTAATCTTTCCTCAATTCCCCTGCAGCTCAAAGTTGACAAACTGAAGCTAATTGACCTGTGTGGTACATCTAGCTCTGGATTTACAACGGTAATGGACTTAATTTGTCATATATTTGCAGACAGTTGTGCACTCCTGCATCTCACATATACATGTTTAGATTGGCGCTGTTTCATTATCCTGTTTTGACTGTTATTTGTGCTGGCTGCAGGTTTCGACATCTATGGGGGACCTTTGTTTTGATGTTTTCGGGATAGCCAAGGAGAAGAAGGATCCAACCTCCATCAAAGGAAATAGAGGTATCCGCACATGCTCTAACATCGAAGCAATCATTCTTCATACATGATATGCTAAAAGTTTGTGGGCTGGGTGATTGCCATTTATTGGAACAACTTGTAATTTGCAATTGTTGATGCAGAACTGCTGGATGTTTTGCCTAGCAAAAGGAAACATGAGGATGACAGCGATCATTCCGATGAATCATCAGGGGATGACAATGATGACAAGCTAGATGTATGAGCCTGCTTAATATGAGTTGCTTTTCAAGTATTACTTTAATTGTTAGTTGTGAAATTCATGACGTAAACCTACAAGTGTTTTGTAACGCCCACGATGCGGCTATATCTCCCATGTGTCGAAGCACGACTTAGAGGCATAACCGCATTAAGCAATGTCGCAAGTGGGTTAATCTTCACACAACCCATGTAATACATAAGGGAAAGAGATACATAGTTGGCTTACAATCGCCACTTCACACAATACATGAATATAACATTACAACATCTAGATACAATCAAGGTTCGACTACAGAACCAAAATAAAAGAAGACTACCCCAAAAGCTACACAAATCCCCGATCGTCCCAACTGGGCTCCACTACTGATGAACTGGACACGGAACAACATAACGAACGCGAATCTCATCGAGCTCCTCCTTGAGCTCAGCCACGTCACCTGCATGGTATCCTCGGCACCTGCAAACTGGTTTTGGAAGTATCTATGAGACATGGGGACTCAGCAATCTCAACCCTCGCGATCAAGACTATTTAAGCTTATAGGAAGGGTAACGGGTATGAGATGGAGCTGCAGCAAGCGACTAGCATATTTGGTGGCTAACATACGCAAATGAGAGCGAGAAGAGAAGGCAAAAGCACGGTCGAGAATCTATGATCAAGAAGTGATCCTAGAACAACCTACGTCAAGCATAACTCCAACACCGTGTTCACTTCCCGGACCCTGCCGAGAAGAGACCATCACGGTTACACACGCGGTTGATGTATTTTAGTTAAGATAAGTTTCAGGTTTCCTACAACCGGACATTAACAAATTCCCATCTGCCCATAACCACGGGCACGGCTTTCGAAAGTTCAAAACCCTGCAGGGGTGTCCCAACTTAGCCCATCACAAGCTCTCACGGTCAACAAAGGATATTCCTTCTCCCAGGAAGACCCGATCAGGCTCGGAATCCCGGTTACAAGACATTTCGACAATGGTAAAAGAAGACCAGCAAAGCCACCCAGATATGCCGACAAATCCCGATAGGAGCTGCACATATCTCGTTCTCAGGGCACACCGGATAGGTCAAGCTACGAGTAAAACCAGCCCTCGAGTTTCCCCGAGGTGGCCCCGCTGGCTGCCCATTTCGGACCAACACTTAGAGAAGCACTGGCCGACGAGGGGGTTAAAATAAAGATGACCCTTGAGTCTGCAGAACCGAAGGGAAGGTGGTAGGTTGTTAGTGCAAATGGTAAAACCAAGGTTGGGCCTTGCTGGAGGAGTTTTATTCAAAGCGAACTGTCAAGGGGTTCCCATTATAACCCAACCATGTAAGGAACGCAAAATCAAGGAACATAACACCGGTATGACGGAAACTAGGGCGGCAAGAGTGGAACAAAACACCAGGCATAAGGCCGAGCCTTCCACCCTTTACCAAGTATATAGATGCATTAATTAAATAAGAGGTATTGTGATATCCCAACAAATATTCATGTTCCAAACATGGAACAAGCTTCATCTTCCCCTGCAACTAACAACGCTATAAGAGGGGCTGAGCAAAGCGGTAACGTAGCCAAACAACGCATTGCTAGGACAAAGTGGGTTAGATGTTTGACATGGCAATATGGGAGGCATGATAAGCAAGTGGTAGGTATCACGGCATATGCATAGCAAAAGAGCGAGCATCTAGCAAGCAAAGATAGAAGTGATTTCGAGGGTATGGTCATCTTGCCTGAGAACCCGCAAGGAAGAAGAACGAGTCCATGAAGAAGACAAACGGACGTAGTCGAACGGATCCTCACAAACGCGACGTTATCGGAACTAATCCGAAGAAGCAACACCGGAAAGGAGCAAACAACATAATAAAGAACCATCACATGAACATGGCATGATGCGCAAACAAGTATGATGCATGTCCGGTTTAAAGATATATGGCATGGCAAAGTGCAACAAACAATACTACAATTTAAGTGGAGCTCAATATGCATCGGGATGCATATTGACGAAACACCACATCAATTATTTAGTTCTCTCTCGGTTAGGTACTCAACAATATTAAATGTTGTTTAAACATGGGAAGAGGGTGAAGCATAAGAAAACTACACAATCTAAGCAATTTAAATGGGGCCGAAACATCAAACAACAATTCCGGTAAAACCCCATATGCATTAGCAATTTAGTGCAAACAACAATTTTAAACGTTTTAAATGTTATTAACATGATGCAGATGACATGTTCAAATTTATGCAATTTTTATTAAAAATTGACAAGAGCATTAAGAAGCATTTGTCACCGTGGTGGAAAAAAGGGAGTGCCACGGCAACGATAACGGTTCCGGTAGCTCATGGAAATACCAGTGCAAAAGGAAAAGTGATGGGAGCATGCAAAAGATGGTGGGGTGATCCCGGATTCCGGGTTCCCATGGATGGACGGCATGGCAACGAGGAGGACCGACCAAGTGACAACTCGGACACGGTGCAAACATAGGTTGCAACTCATACATCGCAAGCATTCATCCACGGGCGTCGTCTTGATGGTTATACCTTCGAAGCGTGCGTTATCGGAGGGGTTCAAGTTCGATGCGGTGTAGGGGAAGTAGACGTTCTCGGGACGTTCGATAGTGGAAGTAGGGGTACATGACGATGGTAGAGGTACTCGTGATCTTGGAGGCGGTAGTCGTTCACGTTCTTAGTTGCACAATTTTCCGTAGATGTTCGGGATCACGGCGAGGGACTTGACGTCCACGGAGGCTTCGAGGGTTGACGGTAGTTGTTCTCGTATCATCGTGGAAGTAGTCGTACTCGGTGATAGTGGTACTTGGCGTTTCGTTCGGTACTCGTTCGAGCATCCAAGGTCTTCGGCGCTACGGTAGTCGTACACACATTCGGAGAGAAGCTCGGCGTATCCATGTACTTGGCGTTATCCGTGCGTAGAGGTACTTGACATCGTAGTACTTGGCGATTTTGGAGACATCAAAAGACGAACTTGGCGATTTCGTTAACCCGGTACTCGGCATATTCCCTGTTCGGTAACCGTTGGACTTAGTGTCAACAACAACAGGGGCACGACGCAGGGACTTGGCGCGATGCAGGGGCGACGGCCGCGGGACTTGGCCATGGTACAGTGGCTCCACGAACACACCAGGGCCAGCACGGAGGACTCCATGGCCGGCGGCCATGACGAGCAGAGGCGTCAGCTGTAGCACCGGGGCGCGTGAAGGGGCGGCTGGAGCCGCGAATGAAGCAGAGGAAAGGAGGTCGGCGCGGATGCGGGGCCTCTCTGGTCGGGCGCGAGGAAGGAGACGCGCGGAGGCGGGGTCCTCAGACTTGAGCGGCGGCGGAGGTTGGTGGTGCTCGCGTGGAAGTGGTCCTGAAGCTCTAGTGGCGCACGCTGGCGTGGGGCAGCGACGGTGGAGGCACTGGCTGGTCGAGGATGAGGCTCGGCGGCTCGGGGTGGCGCGCGGCAGAAGGAGCAGCTCCGGCAGTGGCGGTCGCTGGACGGCACAGTAGCGGCATGTGAGGTGAGGAGGTGGCGGAGCAGGCTCGTCGGCGTTCGAGGGAGGAGCTGGCGATGGGGGCTCTGCGAGGAGAAGCAAGAGAAGAGGTGGAGATCGGGCGGAGATGGGTCACGGGCGAGAGGAACGAAGGAAGGGGAGAGGTGTCGAGGGAGGAAGGAGTCGGGCTGCGCGGGACCCTGGCGGCGCAAGGGGAGACGAGGGAGATGGGATCGAACGGGCTAGGGGTGCGCTAGGGTTAGGAGAGGGGCTTTGGTGGGCCTGGGAGGCCGGCCCAGCTGCGGGGAAGGATAGACAAAATGGGCTGGATCGAGGGGGCTTCTGCTGGACTCTTTCTCTCTTAACCCATCTTTCTTTTCTTAATTCCCTCCGACAGAAATATGTGGAGAAAAGAAAGAGGGGCTAGAGGTAGAATATTTCAGAAAATAAAATATTCTTGGAGTGCTGGAACTTTGCACAAATAGAATAAAATGGTTTTGCAATTTTTAGAGATAGAAAAATAATTCAAGTTTGAATTTAATTCAAACTTGAGCCATTTTTGAACCCAACCAAACCAAACCCAAATGAGCTGAAATTTGACATGGAGGTGGTATGCATGGGGTATGATTTATAGAGAAAAGGTGAACTTTTTTTATGTGATAGAAAAATGTCACCTACAATGGATGGTTGAATTTGAAAGAAAGAAGCTAGTGATAGGGTTTCAACTTGAAGGGGGATTTGGTGGCAAGGGAAAGATGTAATTGTGTTTGGTTGATTCCATAAGAATGGAATATTGATTATAGCTCCCTAATAATATTGGGAGGATATGTTATATAGAGAAATCATCATGTGAGTTCCCTCGATTTTAAATGGATCGAAGATCCATGCAATTTATTTAGTTGAGTTAAGAAAAAGAAATGACATGATAGTGTGATGACATGATGCAATGCACACGATGCAAAGATGAATGCAACAGACGAAACAAATCACACAACAAAACCCAAAAACCCTGTAAGGCAACTGAAGCTCCGGTCTTAGGGCGTCACATGTTTGGTAATTTATCAACGAGAAGGCGCTAATGAAGTGGGATCAAATGCATCTGCATAATATGCAGCATAGACTTGCACCTAGGAATATCTCTACTCCTAATGGACCAATTGGTTGAATAGTCCCCCCCACTTTCAACCGGTTTATTTTCAACCGGTTTTTCTTCGTCCCACCTCCCACCACCCCTCTCCCACCGGTTTTTCTCTTTCTCGTCTGGCCGACAATACCCAACGTATTTATGGTAATCAATCACAATTAATCCACGTATGGTAAGGCTATAAACTTAGAAATCTCAAATATGATAATCTCTACTCCTAATGGACCAATTGGTTGAATAGTCCC
>NC_041388.1:385241247-385251013 GCF_002162155.2 Triticum dicoccoides
GGTTTTTCTCTTTCTCGTCTGGCCGACAATACCCAACGTATTTATGGTAATCAATCACAATTAATCCACGTATGGTAAGGCTATAAACTTAGAAATCTCAAATATGATAATTATAGTAATAAATCAATCCATGTATGGTAAGGCTATAACTAAGGAAGTTTCGAATATGGTAATTATCACCAGAATCAAAGCTTTCCAAAAAAGTTCTTCTTGCCATACCCTTCAATCGCGCCCTGCTCCATTCCGATCTCCTTCCCTCAGTCGCTCCAGCTGATTTACTCTTTCCAAACCTAATCCCTGCCTGATCTAGATAAAGAGGCTCTCTCCTACCCGTCTCATCCCTCCCTTGTGCCAACCATGGAAGAGAGGAGGGAGAGCACAGAGGAGCGCGCCGGCGATGCGCCGATGCTCGCTGGTTGAGGCATGGTCGGCATGTGAGTCAAGAGGATCCCTGCATCTGTGGTGGTAGGCGATCCAAGGAAGAGTAGTCGAACATGAAAGCGATGGGAGGGACAACACCCTGCTGCCGGGCTCGTCCGCCTCTTCGTGGCCGACGACCGCGTTGGATGTGGCCGAGGGCGGCGATGATGGAGGGAGCCGCTGGCGCTGGCCAGGCTCCCGACCGAGTCGCTGGTCCTTAGTGCCAGCCCTTTCCGCCGCGCCGGATCGCTCGTCATCTTGGGGACCCCGAAGGGATGCCGCCGGTGTGGGAGGCGCCCACGACAGTGCGAGCTGGGGACCGAGCGGCGGGGGACGTTACGGGTTCCGTTCTAGGGCTAGGTCGGGAAGTCTATTGTGTTTCTGTCGGAAAATCTTGTGATCAATGGGTTTACTAAATTAATTTTGGGTCTATATTAAGGGGCACCGTCTATTCTTGTCATTCGAATTTGCATTCTTGCATCAGAAGTTCAAGAGAACTGTCATGAATAGCACAATGCCTTTCAGTTTGTAGACTGATAACTGAAATAATATAACTAGAGAGCATTTCCTATCAGATAAATAAACTGAACATCACATCTTTTGATTTCTGTTTGGCCTCCTGGGAACGTAGACTAATTTAACACGTCATTTTTCGGTTTATTGTTCAAAATTGTTTCACTTCACATGATCGTGAACATACATGATGTGTATGTATTTTTTTAATTTTGTGTCTGGTGACCTCAATTTTTATGCCTTCTACAGGTGAGTTGCTAACAAAATTCTAAATGTACATGCTCCAGGTAAATTTCTGGACATATATATTATATCTATATGTCCTTTCTACGAGGACATAAAATGCATCCCTATTTTCTATCTACCATTTTGTAACCCTTTGCAGAATGGTCTGGGGAGGTTCGCAACATTGTCTACTCATCTGATCGGAAATCTGTATATGTTGTCGATCGTGTGACTCTATGGAACTGATGGGGAGGTACCCTTCTTTGCCTGGGAGTTATATTTGGTTTAGTTCGCTGAATCTGGTTTGGGTTTGCACTAATCTTGCGTACTAAGTTTTTAGTGTATAATCTGTTTGTAGGTCCCACTATTTGATTAGTGGACGCAACTGATGGGGGCATGGAGATGATGGCAAGGCATCACGCTGTGGTGGTGGCGAGGGGGCCATCGATGAAGGCGGCAATGACAGGGGCTCCTACAAAAGCGGTGCATGGATGGGGGAGGTGAAGTGGCGAGGGCTGGGAAGGTGGAGAACGACAATCGGGGGAGATGGAGTGGTGGCAAGATTGGACGAGCTCACCTCCGGAGTGTGTGGGCAAGATTTCCTTTTCGGGTCGGCCGGCTTTTTTTTAAAGCATGTGCATGCATGAGTTGGGGCTTATTTCCAGCGGTGAACATGCATGGGTAAAACCGTTTTCTTTTGCGAAAGGGGAGGGGAGACAAAGAACGGAGGTGGGAGAAATAGCATGCGAAGTACTCGGACATCCATGATGGTGCAAGTGTCGCTTTTTTCGGGAAACTTACTAAGGACATAGAGTTCCAGCTGTTTATAAGGAATGTATTTGGCCCTTCTTAGAAGGGAAACTAGCTTGCAAACTTTATGGTCCAACTATCATTGAAATACCAACTGATATGTTACGAAATCTTCAACTTATATTCTTTAGGAACTTCATTTAAGTTGTACTGACCTCATGAGATTCCAATCTATGTTTCATAGTTTATACTCCTCACTATCATAAATTCATAGACTCAAAAGTTTGTTGTATATGTTTATTACTCGAGCATTGCAATACACTGCACTCGGATGATTTTGTCCACAGAAAATTTGAAGCTCCATGATTCGGCAAGAGGATTTGTGCAAGAAATCATGTACATCTTAAAGTTTTGCATCTCAAATTTGGTACCTGTGTTGAGCAGGAGGAAGCCTAGAATTCGCTTCACAGACGGAACTCGTCAATATAGAAGAGTAACACCTAGATAGAATCAAATCTGGTCAGAGAAGCCAATTGTGCCTTCTTCCCGAGTGCCAAATGTAGATGACTAATGCTGATGACACCACTCGCTTCCTTGTTTTTAAATATCACATGTGCAACACAATGATGCAAAGCGAATTTCATGGAGGGGGGATAAGACGTATTTGTGTGGTTGAAGGAGCACATGTAAGTACATATTTTGGTGAGGGTGGAAATTGAAATGCATGCTTGGAGAAACATAGTCATAAGCATGTGATGTGCAAACTCCATATAATGATATTATGATATGTGTTTTCATAGATAATTTTATTTTTCAGGGCAACGCACGGTCATTCAACTAGATTTAGCTTCCTTGGATTAGGAATAGATCTAGAAGAAGGTGACGTGGTAGGGTTTTTTTGTACCGTCCGAGACAACGAAACAATGACATGGAAGCTACATGCAAAATTAAGGGGCAATAGATTGAGAGGGTGAATGATGTATGGACAGAGAAGGTGATGAACGGCAAGTTTAATGGGAAAGGATGGCTAGAGGGGTGTGTCATGTTTGTAAGAATAGAGAGAAGAATATGCTTGCATTTGTGTTGTGGTTGAACATTGCGTGCAATATGCTCGTTTCTGGAGAGGAAAATGAGCATTGTTTACACAATTTCATTTGTTGGCCCGTGGCAACGCACGGGCATTCTACTAGTTGTTATAGCTTCTCGTTTGACACACATGTGGATGCTGGTTTTCGTCACATAGTTTGCAGTTCGTTGTTCTACCGCATTTTTTTTCTTTCAATATCCTTGTTGTGACTGCTGCCTGATCCCTGCAATTTCAGCTACCTACCCACGAAAGGCACAAGAGGATGGAGAAACAAGCTACAATCAGTGGAAGTCTTCAGTTATCTCCACCAACAAGCAAACCAAACCAGGTTAGTGTAGGAATACTCTGCAATTGCTTAGAGCATCTCCAACAGCCGCGTCAAAAAACGCGCGCGCGGTAAATTGGCTTTATAGCGCGCGCGGGACGTTTACGCGCACTCCAGCGGTGACGCGAAACTAGCGCGCGCGGGAAAAGGCGGCCGCTGGCGCGCTACATTTGACGCGCCACGTCCGGGGCGCCTATAAATTGCAGCGCCTCCGTCGCTCTCTTCATCGCCCTTTGCCGCTCTCTTTGTCTCTCCATCGCCCCCTGCCGCGCTCTGCCGCCGACACGCCACCACCGCGCCACGATGCCGCCTCGGCGCCGGGGAGGTACGGGCTACTGCGGCGTCCGCGTGTGTCCGTCCGGCACCTACTCCGTCGAGATTCGGTCGGGCGGCGGCATGCGGCTCCATCTCGAAACTTTCGACACCGCCCAGGAGGGCGCCCGCGCGTACGACGCTGCGGCATGGCGCCTCCTGTAGTCCCGTCAGGACATGAACTTCATCGACGTGACGACGCGGGAGCGTGCACAGGAGTTGGCGCCTTTCCCGCGGCTTCTCACTGACGAGGATCATCGCAAGCATCGGAGGCGGGAGCATCGTCTCAGGCTGGCCGAGATGGACGAGCAAGCCATGGCGCTGTGGAGTCATCGCTTCTCGGAAGACACCAACGAGGAACAGTTCTTCGCCCAGAGGAGGGCGAGGAGGGCGAAGAGGAGAGAGGAGCGAGCCGACTATCGCGAGGACAAGCGAACGCGGAAGGCGGTCGCTAAATACAACCAAGCGCTAGGAGATGCGTCCTCCTGGAACTCCGACGACGAGCGGTTCCTTGACGCCTACGCTCCGACGTCGGAGGAGGACATCACTGAGACAGAGTCTGAGTCGGACGAGTAATAGTAGAAGAACTATCTAAGAAACCAAATATGTAGTAGGAGAACTATCTACGAAACCAAATATGTAGTGGAAAAAACTGAAATATAGCGCGTCTGCTGGAGCGGCGTGGGCGCACTTTAATTTGCGGCGGCCGCTGGAGTCAGCGCACCGCTACGCGCAAAAGCTGACTAACCCGGCGCTGTATTGTGACTTTTAGCGCGCTGCGCGTTGCGCGGCTGTTGGAGATGCTCTTACATCCCTGTGTATGCCACTGGCACCCATACACTGCCCATCAGCTAAAATGACCTCTCTGGCTGGTTTTTCTTAGACCCTGCGAAGCCCAGGAAGCAAGCTCAGCTGAACTTCAAGAAGAAACTGCCAGACGCCGCCTCGGAAGTACTGTCACTGGCTAACTAAATTAGCATCAAAGGAATGGAGCTAGCCGTTGATGCAAAAAGGGCACTTCTGGCTCCATCCGTCTCCGTTTTTGATATGTTTGTAAGGCGCGATACTCTTCTGTAAATGTTGGTGGCAATGGCATGCTTGTTTATGTGCACGGGGTAGGAATCTCGTGAAAATCAGCCATCTACATGCCGTCACCAACCACCGGTTCGTCGGGCCTCCAGTTCCACTGTGATTTCCTAGTCTCCAGTCTCCACTGCCAGGCTACATTTTCTAGTCTCGGGTCCTTGGGTTTGCGATTTCGTAGGGCATTCGGATGTTTTCAGCCGTTTTCGGATGCTTGGATCGCCCCTTTCCACGCCGTCACCGGTTGCCACTCGCGCCTCCTTGTTGCTACCTGACGCCCATGTTATTAGGTGCTAGCGTCGTCCGTATTTCCGATGTCCACTTTACCGAGTTCCGCCTCTCGGCAATGGTCAGCGTGATTCATACATACTAGAAGGGTTGGGTGCACTTTGTTGCATCGTTGGTGTTGTTGAAATTCTGGAAAAAAAACTCATTTTGTTTTAAAATATAAGGTGTATTATTTTAAAAAAAAATTCAACCTCTTCAAGTTTGATCAAATTTATGAAGAAATATAGCAAAATTCGTAATAACAAATTGGTTTTATTAGATTCATAATGAAATGAATTTCCATAATCTTTTGGCTTAATATTGTGGTGTCGACATTTTTGGCTCTAAACTTGGTCAAAATTAAAAAAATTAACTTTTCAAGAACTAATACCCCTTGTATTTTGGAACTGGTGGAATATTTAAGTTTGACGGATGGGGAGATGATGGAGTGTGTTTTATGTTTCTCTACTCCTATAAACGACTCAGTTGGTGATTATGGTGTGTCTGTTATCCGTCATTTTTGACCATTAGATCTTCATCTAACGACTGTGAGGTGAGTTGTGCCCTTTTTGCAACTCTCTGCTCCAATTTATTGAAAACCCCTTAGTATCTTCAAACCAACCACATTCCTCTCTTACCTCATCAAAATAGCACAAATAATATATTTTGAGTGAAACATGATATATTTTTAGTGATATATGTATATCAAAACTAGACGGTTTTCCTTCAAATTTGTGAATATGTATAAATCTACTTTGGATCCGTTGCAACGCACAGGCATATTGCTAGTATTTATAATGCGATAATTGGTGGGCCTTTTATGGTATGATTCTATGTTATGCACTAATCAACTCATATTTTTGTGTGTAAATTTCTACGTTGATGACTACATGTACTATATTAGTGCTATAGTATCATCACATGGTGACGCTTCTTTTTTTAGGTGGTAAGAGGGTGCACGGCGTTGATATGTTTTTCGAGCCGGTTGGTGTTGATTGATTTGCAAAACTGTCAGTGTGATCAAAATCGTAATCCAAATTCAAAATTGAATATCTCAATCGAATAAAAGATCTTTAAAATTAGGGAATATGGTGAATTAAAATAATTAAATAGGAGAGCTCCTTGAGAAATTATTAACCCGCTCAAAATCAAATGACCAAGTTCTAAACTGAAGACCTCAATGAATTGTGAGACTTAAAAATTAGGAAGCATAGATGATGCTCGCTCGGTTACCGCACCAAGTTCGCAAACACCATGGAGGTGTGCTCTTAGTTGAAGAGTATTGACGAGATGCATAAAGAGGCAGACGTTGGTGCTGTTAAAGGCGACGAAGACAAAGTTTAAGAGGTTGTATCCTGACCCAGCCAAATGCGCTATGTCAGTGAAAATACTGCAATGGGCTATGGATGAGGCCGAACTGGACGATCCAAGTCAGAGAGCCAGATGGGCCAAGTACAGACTTGTCAGGGCTCCTCATGACCAATCGGTCGTTGTGGTGGCGCAGACCACCATCATTCTGGTGGACGAGGAGGAGGAGATGGTGGATGTTGTGGTTGAGTCCGAGGATGCCCACAATGGCGGAGCGATGAAGATAGTGGTCAGGGCGCCGGAGCTAGGTGACTGTACACTGCCCATGAAGGTGGACGATTACAAGCCTCAGGGCTACCGGCGCCCCAAGTGCCTCCAGGCTCGTCGCGGCTAGGATGTAGTGCTTCTTGGGATGGGTTTGAATGGTTGTAAGCTCGATGTACCCCCTCCCCCTAGTCAAAATTGTACTCAATCCCATTGAAAGTGCTCAAATCCCTAGTCGAATATGCCTAAATCGAGTGCCAAATCGAGCCCGGAAGGTAGACTGGATGCCTAGTGCGCGATGCGTAAATCAAATGTGGACATGGTATAAATTGATTCCATCGGGACAGAGGGCTTACCGCCATTGCCGAGCGCCTGCTCGTGAAGTGGTGAAGCCGGTGATCGATGTCGGTGCTCGCCATCCAGTTCTTCGCTTGGATGCTCGCCACCGATGTTCGCTGTCCAGATCTTGCACTCACCGCGGCCTGTGTGAGAGTAGAGAGAAGGGAGAGAGAGCGGTCAGAGAAGGGTGAGGGTAGTTATGGCGGCGCTTCTGAAAACAACGCGACGTATCGAGTGTGACTGCACGCGTGCAGCCTCCAACGCGCACGTGCCTCGAGTTCCATCACCCGGGCCTGACTATGGAAAAACGACCGATTCAAGTGTTCCTACCGAGCCATGCTTAAAGGTGCTTTAAACATCGTGCAGACCAAAATTTAGGTGCAAAACAGGCAACAAATGAGCCAAAACTGCATGGCACCGGCCTGGTTGGACCTAAGGGCATCTACAATGATAGGCACTTGTGAAGACGCTAACGGTAAAAAGAATACCCCGTAAAAAAAATACATGATTAGAAAAGTGCTTAAGCGCCCTATCTTACAACGACATGTGCTAATTACATTGGCTAAATTGAACTACCTGGTCGCTTCATGTCGGAAGAAAAAACAAGGAAGCGCCCGGCGCCCGGTCTGGCATCGATGCTACACATAACGCGGGGATTCCGATGATAACTTCCCAATCAACCACGAATCTGATACTGGCGCTCGTGCAGTCGTGCTAAGAGCCAGGTGTTGTACATGCCCCTAATGCAGGTTACTAAACACGTCCTACAATATCATGGCGATTGCCCAGCCAAACATGGCGGCCTACTAAGAGAAATATAGTAACGAATGCCTAGCCAGGTAATGAGCTTCAAAACTGCTCCGTCTACTTTTCAAACTTGAATTGACATGATACGGCATCAGAAGAATCATGTGGGCTTTGCAGGGGAAAAAACACACATGTGAAAACTCCTCCGGGCAAATCGGGCATCGACATTTGTAGCCGTCGAAAGCATTCGGTTTTCCTCCCACATTCATCCAGCCTAGCACTTTCGGTCGCCACATTTATTGGTCCGCCGGTGGCAGGTGCAGTTTTTTTTTTTTTTTTTGAACTGGGCAGGTGCAGTTTTGAATCAAAGACGCCTCCCCCTGAATCGGAAGTGACCGGCAGCCCCGGAGAATGAACGGTTTTCTCCTAGGTTTGGTGCCGATCAGCGACAGCGTGACACCGACCGATCATGCCCGACCCAGCCACGAATGTTTAGCCACGCAGGCAGCCGCACGAGGACAAGGTACACCCACGCCACCATCACCATGTAAACGAGGAGCAGGAGGGGACGGGCGTAATCTAACCCGTTGAAAGATGACCGAGGATATTGGGTTAGCTTTGATTGATTGCGTTAGAGCAAACTCCAACAGGGCCAACCTAATCCTCCGCGCGCCTGTTCGTTTGAGTCAAAACGGACAAAACCGTCGGCCCAATGCATAGATTCGTTTTTATTTTGTGTCCTTTTAGACCTATTTTCATCTCGTATTTTGCTCACATTTGGATCGGAAACGGACACAAAGCGAACGTTTTCTACGCCTGCCTTGTTCGTCTGTGTCCGGGCCTAGCTCACCTGTCACCCACCCACCTCTTTCTCGTACTTATTTTATTCGCTGGCCCTCGAACCTCGCCGCCCCTGGTCACTGTCCCCACACCGCATGAACGGGTCAGAGCCGGCGTCGTTGCTCTCCTCGTCGCTCTCCATCTCCATGCGCCGGAGTAGCATCTGCTCCACCGCCACGCTCGCTCCGCCGCGCCAGGCCTCGCCTCCGCCTCACCCACACCCGGTCGCCTCTGTTGGACCGGTAGCCCCCCGCGCCGCACCTGGCCGTGCCGCTCCCATGCTTGCACAACAGCGGCAGAGGATAGGCAGGCTCGTCCTTTTTCGGCGCCCGTGCTCCGCCGTGGCGGGCTCGTGCTTCTCTCGCGCCTGTGCACCGGCGTGGGGCGTCCGTGCTCGCGCGGCCTTGCCTAGCCGTGTCATGCTCACCGTGGCCAGCCACCATGCTCGCCGCGAGCTCGGGGCTGCGGTGGAGGCCGCGGGGCGGGGTGGCGCCTTGCGCTCGGCTTGGAGCAGCGGCGGTGCTCTTGTAGGTTAGCTTGAGCTCGGAATTCCGTGCAACAGGGTGTGGCGTGGCAGTAGCTACAGGGCAGGAGCTGGGCGAGCAGCAGGGCAGCAGTAGCGGTGACCACGCGAAGACGACGCTCGTGCTCCAGCGTCGTTCCTCGCTGCAAACTTCGTACCTGCTATGTGTTCGACGAAATAGCGAGGCGAATATGTCAAGAAATGTGCTCATCCTTGTTTGGGCGCATCGGTCGACCTACTTAAAAAAGGAACACAGACTATGAGACGGACGACTCAAACGGACAAGAAAGAGAGACAAACTTAACGTCTATTTGAGTCGGCCCGCTAGAGTTGCTCTTGTGCTTCCGTTCCCTCCCCATTCATCAATACGTACGTACGTACCAACCATTCCTCAAAAAATAAAATAAAATAATCAAATATGTAACGTATGTATCAACCGTTCCTTCGCCTCCGCCGTACGTGCATGCGTGCGGACGCGCCACCGAACTGGCTAGCTACTCCCTCCGTTTTGGATTACTGGTCGTGGTAACCTCTCTCCCCATCGGGCTCTCGCGACCGCGTCGCCCCCGCGGGCGACCGGCCGCACCCCGGCTCCTCCTCCGCCAGCTCCCCCTCTTTCCCCCCTCCCCGCCGCCGTCGCCGGCGTTCGCCGCCTGGCCTGGCCCGGGCAACGCTGGCGGCGGCGGCCCCCGGCCATTCCCCTCTCGATTGCTCTCCGGCGCGGGGCGGGGGGCGCCGGGGGGTGTTCCCTAGGCGGGGGCGG
>NC_041388.1:385251435-385263049 GCF_002162155.2 Triticum dicoccoides
TCGACCCAGATCTGGGCCCTTCGGGCCCCATCTGGGTCTGGGCGGGCCGACGGCGGGGCGGGTCGACGGCGTGGCTCCCAGGAGGCGGGGGAGCGGCGATGGGCGTTGGGGTGCTGGCGGTGCTGGCGCTGCCCTGCTGCAGCGTGGCCGGCGGGGCTTAGCGGGACTGATTCGGGCCTGGCCGGGCCAGGGGTGGCCTGTTATACCCTGCTGCTGCGTCCGGACGGCGACCGCGACGGTGCCGGAGGTTCAAGCCTCCTGCACGTCGGCGGAGGAGGTGGTTCCCTCCCGCGCGGCTACGGCGCTGCTGCTACCATCGTCCAATGCCTCCTCCTCGTTCTCTTGCCTCGTGGTGGCGATCTCAGTGAGGCGGCGTGGGTGGCGTTGCGACCGCGGTGGCGCATGCTGGTGGGCGGTGGGCGGCGAGCTGGTTGGTTGGCTTCGATCCGGTTGGGCGGTGGGCTTTGGAATTGGGAGAAATCCTTACCGGATTTTCTGGCTCCGGTGCGGTGACGCCTGCAGGTGCCACCATTCCTCCCTGGAGGGTGTCGGTGGTCTTCATTCCCCTCTACCCTCCGTGTGTCGGGGGAAACCCTAGGATACGTCCGGGCAGCAGTGTCGCCAGCGTCGTTTCCTTACTGGAGGTGCTGCTTGGTACACGGAGGATTGAAGCCTAGGAACGTGGTGGGTAGATTTCGGAGTGCGCAACGGTTGTAGGTCATTCGCGTCTGTCGAGCTGCCGGTGTTGGCATTGTTTTTTTTTCTTTTTTCTTTTGCTTGTTGTGCTGCTCGCCCCAGCGTTTGCTCTGTAATCGGTGTTGGTGCTTTGGAATACAAAGCGGGAGGAAATTCTTTTTTAGTAATTACTGATCATAGGTATGGATGTACCTAGATGCATTTTAGTTTTAGATACATCCATTTCTGCGATGAGTAATTTGAAACGAAGAGAGTAGATGGATCACTTTGTACTGCGGGGTTGGTGAACCATGTGCACGTGGATCGTGGATAGGGATCAGGTGACATGCACCTTTGCATGTCACCGTGTGCCTTGCGGCCCGAATTTAAATTTAAACATTACGAAAAAATCTGAAAAAAATCATACACGTTCACAGCACATATTAAGATAACTCCTCAAAAATTCAGACCAAAATTCGAAACATGCATCAAGAAGCAAAAAAGAAAAACTCATATATGAATAATATACAGAGAACCATTCGCAATTATTCATGACAGATTTTTCTTTTTCGTTTTTCGATGTATGTTTCGAATTTTGATCTGAATTTTTGAGGGGTTATCTTAATATGTGCTGTGAACATACATGATTTTTTTCAGATTTTTTACAATGTTTAAATTTAAATACAAGCCGCAAGGCACACAGTAATATGCAAAAATGCATGTCACCTGATCTGTGTCCGTGGATCGTTCCGGGTCGATCGACTGCCATTGGGATGGGAGTATGGGACAGAGCGATCGACGATGCACAGGGTCAAGAAACGCGGGACCTGATCGATCGATCGAGCGGTCCCAGCACAGGGTAAATCAACTTTATTACATTCATTCGTCGATGAGTCCCAGCCCGAGACATGCGATGCACGAGCAGTATATAGTCATCCTGGCAAAATACCAACCTGCGTTCTTAGCAGACTAGACACCTGTCTCGGTCTAATGCGTTCGGCACGTGAAGTTTCAAGCGTGACGACTTTATTGGACGTGGTCCGATCAAAGCCAGCGTCATCAGTTTTTCTTTTCGGGGTAAAAAGGAGTTTATTTCATAATTATGGTGTTACAGTTAAAAGGTAAAAGTTTCTCGATACAAGAGGGTCCTTGGCCTAATCACACAGCCGTGGGACATTCCAAGCAACTTACTTAGCCAAACAATCTGCCACATCATTTTGTTCACGACAAAGTTTCCGAGGAATAAACTCCCTATCCTCCATTGCTGCCTTTATTTCTGCCACTCAATGACCATATGCAGAGCGAAAGAGGACATCAGAAAAATGAAGTTGTCAATGGCTTTGCAGAATCAGACTGAATGATGACCGGTAGAGAGATATGTTGGTCAGCTAGTGTTAGACTATGTATAGCTTCTGTACTTATGTACGTATTGTAACACATCCATTATATATAATGAGATAAGCCATCCTTAGAGGGTTGTGCTGGTTCCCCAAAAAACTTATTGTCTTACATGGTATCACGCTAGGTTACGATCGCTTCCGCTTCCAAACCCTAATACCAACCCTAATACCCGCACCGCCGCCGCAGCCGCCGCCGCCTTCACCGTCGCCATGTCGAGCGCCGCCACCACCGGTTCCACTGCTGCGGGGTTCCTCCCGGCCTCTCTTGCGGCTCTGCTCAACCTCCCGCTCGATGCCGTCGCCGTTCCGGCTCCGATCGGGACCAGGAGCATCGGCTCCGTCTACTCCACGCCGCCGGCGCCCTCGCTTGGGCGCGACCTCGTGGTCCACACCGCGGCGCCGCCGTCCGCTGCGGACTCCGCGGGCGTCGTCCCGCCGCTCCTGCCGCAAGCGGATCACACCGCCCCGCTGGCGGGGTTGGCGGCGTCCGCCCCGGCCGCGGGCCTTGCGGCGTCCGACCCGGCCGCGAGCTTTGCGGCGTCCGCCCTGGCTGCGGTCCCGCCTCCTCCCGCATCGGCTTCGGTGCCTCCGGCTGCCTCCATGGTGTTTGCACCCCAGGCAGCCCCCTCGATGGGATCGTCTTCGCCGCCGCCGTTTCACTTCGGTCATCTCATCACCATCAAGCTCTCCGCCGACAACTACATCTTCTGGCGTGCGCAGGTTCTCCCGCTCTTGAGGAGTCACTACCTGCTAGGCTACGTCGACGGATCGCTTCCCTTCCCACCCGCACTGGTAGACAGCGTGCACGGTCCGGTCTACAATCCGGCCCATCGCGTCTGGACGGGGCAGGACCAGGCGAACCTCTCCTCCATCCAGGGGTCGCTCTCGCCGGCAGTTGCCGGACTTGTTGTCTTCGCGAAGACGTCTCATGAGGCCTGGACCATCCTTGAGCGAACCTTTGCAGCGCAGTCCCAGGCTCGTGTCTCTGCACTCCGTCGTCAGCTTGGAGAGTGTCAGAAGCTTGACTCCACTGCCACTGAGTTCTACAACAAGGTCAAGGGCCTCGCCGACACATTGGCCTCCATTGGACAGCCCCTCACCGACTCCGAGTTCAACTCGTTTATTGTCAATGGTCTTGATGAGGAGTATGATGCCTTAGTCGAGATCATCAACGAGCGGGGCAACTCGACACCCATGCTGGCACACGAGGTTTTCTCTCGGCTCCTTCTCACTGAGCAACGGGTCGAGACACGCCGCTCCAGGGGCACTGGCTTCCTCTCGGCCAACGCCGCCACCAAGGGTGGCCGCTCTTCTTCATCACCCGGTCTCCCTTGGGGCTGCCACCGTCGCCCGCCTCGGCCCCCCCACCTACTGCGACCTTACCGGGGGCTGGCGGTCCACGTGTGTGCCAGCTTTGTGGCCGCGATGGGCACTGGGCCTCCAAGTGTCATAAGCGCTTCCAACGAAGCTTCCTTGGTCTTGGCAATGACGGCAAAGATACACGCAACAATGCCCGTCAGGTCGCCATGGCTGATCGTCCCGCGCCGCAGAAGCAACAGGGACATACTCAGTCCTACTCCATCGATCCACACTGGTACATGGACTCTGGGGCGACAGAGCATCTGACCAGCGAGATGGGGAAGCTTCACACTCGTGAACCCTATCATGGCTCCGACAAGATCCACACCGCCAATGGAGCAGGTATGCACATCTCTCATATTGGTCAAGCATCTCTTCTCACTAGACATGCCAATAGGAGTCTTCAGCTTCGCAATGTTCTTCGAGTTCCATCTGTGACCCGTAATCTTCTTTCAGTTCCTAAACTCACACGTGATAATAATGTGCTTTGTGAATTTCACCCTTTTAATCTTTTTATTAAGGATCGGGGCACGAGGGACATTCTTCTTAGTGGGCGGTTGTGCCAGGGCCTCTACCGTCTGGAGCATCCTGGCGTCGCCCGTGTTTTCAGTGGAGTTCGGGTCTCTCCGTCACAGTGGCATGCTCGTCTTGGTCACCCGGCCACACCTATTGTCCGTCATATTTTGCGTCGTCATGAGCTTCCTAGTTTTTCTAGTAATAAAGATGTAGCAGTGTGTGATGCTTGTCAGCAGGGGAAGAGTCATCAACTTCCTTTTTCGGAGTCCAGTCGTGAGGTGAAACATCCTTTAGAACTTGTGTTCTCAGATGTATGGGGTCCTGCTCAGACTTCTGTCAGTGGTCATAATTACTATATCAGTTTCGTTGATGCTTATAGTCGCTTTACCTGGCTTTACCTTATTAAACGCAAATCTGATGTGTTTGATATTTTTGTTCAGTTTCAAAAACATGTTGAACGTCTTCTCAAGCACAAAATTGTTCATGTCCAGTCGGACTGGGGGGGGGGGCGAGTATCGCAACCTCAACTCCTTCTTTCAGTCGCTTGGGATAGCTCATCGTTTAGCATGTCCACATACACATCAGCAGAATGGTTCAGTCGAACGTAAGCATCGTCATATTGTTGAAGCTGGTCTTACTCTTTTGGCCCATGCATCTGTTCCGTTTCGGTTTTGGAGTGATGCTTTCACCACTGCATGCTTTCTCATCAACCGTACTCCCACTCGTGTTTTAAACATGAAGACTCCCATTGAGGTTCTCCTTAATGAACAACCTGATTATACCTTTTTCAAGGTATTTGGGTGTGCTTGCTGGCCGCATCTTCGTCCATATAATAAGCGCAAGCTTGAGTTTCGTTCTAAGAAGTGTGTTTTTCTTGGCTATAGCTCTCTTCATAAAGGTTACAAATGTCTTCATGTTCCCACTAATCGTGTCTATATATCTCGGGACGTCGTGTTTGATGAGCATGTTTTTCCCTTTGCCAAACTTCCTGTGTCCACTGTCGAACCACCATCTCTGCATTCATCCTCTGTTGCTTCTGACCAATTTGATGATGTTGCATACTCTCCTTTGCTGTTACCTAACCATGGTGCAGGAACCGGACGTGGGGCTCGTTTGGAGCTGTTGGAGGATTCACCATCATCATCGCCGCCTTCTGATGGGCACGTCGATCGCCCTATGTTGCATGGCATCGATTCGCGTGCCCATGCATGGTCACCCGAAGAGCCCATCGCGCTGAGCATCTCCACTGCTCGGTCCGCTACGCCAGCGACCGCCGAGTCTCCAGCGGCTCGGCCCTCTTCGCCAGCGGCCGCCGAGTCTTCAGCGGCTCGGCCTGTCACGCCGTCTTCGCCCGCGGCTCGGCCCGTCATGCCGTCTTCGCCTGCAGCTCGGGTCCGCGACGCCGTCCTCACGTCGCCTTCATCCGCGGATCGGCCCGCGACACCGGCCGCGTCACGGCCCACTATGCCGGGCTCGCCATCGGCCCGGTCTGTGACGCCGGCGTCGCCAGCTGCTTCGTCTGCTCTGCCGGTTTCGCCGGTGGGCCGGCCTTCTTTGCCGACCGAGCCCGAGGCTATTGTGTCTGGCTCCTCGTCACCGGCTGACTCGTCAACGTCGCCGTCCTCCGGCCCGTTGCAGGCTGCTCCGTCGACCTCGGTGGTTCCTGTATCCCGACCACATACACGCAGTCGCAGTGGCATTTTCAAACCTAAGGAACGTAAGGATGGTACGGTTGCTTGGTTGGCTGCTTGTTTGGCTGCTGCTGTTGCGGATCCATCTTCTGAGCCTCGCTCATATCAGGCTGCCCTGCGCATTCCACATTGGCGAGAGGCTATGGAGCAGGAGTTTCATGCTCTCCTTCGTAACAAGACATGGACTCTCGTTCCTCCACCACCACGGGTAAATGTTATTGACTCAAAATGGGTATTCAAAGTGAAGAAGCATTCGGATGGATCTATTGAGCGTTACAAAGCGCGACTTGTTGCTCGCGGTTTTCGGCAGCGCCATGGTCTTGACTATGAGGACACCTTCAGTCCTGTCGTCAAGCCTACCACTATTCGGCTTCTTCTCTCCATTGCTGTTTCTCGTGGTTGGTCACTTCGTCAACTTGATGTGCCGAATGCTTTTCTACATGGATTTTTGGAGGAAGAGGTATATATGAAACAGCCGCCTGGTTTCTCTGATCCTGATCGTCCTGACTATATCTGTCGTCTCTCCAAAGCACTATATGGTTTGAAGCAAGCTCCTCGTGCCTGGCATGCCCGCCTTGCCTCTGCCCTTCGTGCTCATGGGTTTGTGCCGTCCACTGCTGACACTTCATTATTTCTTCTACAGAAGCCAGAAGTCACTATGTACCTTTTGGTATATGTCGATGATATTATCCTTGTCAGCTCTTCTCAGTATGCTGCTGATGCTCTTGTCTGCTCTCTTGGTGCTGATTTTGCGGTCAAAGATCTTGGGAAGCTTCACTACTTTCTTGGAGTTGAGGTCACTTCTCGTGCTACTGGTCTTGTGCTTACGCAGAAGAAGTACTCCTTGGAGTTGTTACAAAGAGCGGGCATGCTGAAGTGCAAACCGACCACCACACCCATGTCGTCTACCGACAAGATAACAGCTGTTGATGGTGAGCTTTTGTCTCCTGCGGATGCCACAGAGTACAGGAGCATTGTTGGTGGACTTCAGTACTTGACGATCACGAGACTAGATATCTCTTATGCTGTTAATAGGGTTTGTTAGTATCTTCAGGCTCCCAGAGATACTCATTGGGCTGCTGTTAAACGCATTCTTCGTTATGTTCAGTTCACCCTGACATTTGGTATGCATATTCGGCCGACTTCCTCTCGGGTCCTTTCGGCCTTCTCTGATGCAGATTGGGCTGGTAGCCCAGATGACAGGAGATCCACGGGGGGTTATGCAGTATTCTTTGGCCCTAATTTGATCGCCTGGAGTGCTCGGAAACAGGCTACTGTGTCACGTAGCAGTACTGAAGCTGAGTACAAGGCTGTGGCTAATGCTACTGCAGAGATTATTTGGGTGCAGTCTTTGCTTCAGGAGTTGTGTTTGTCTCAACCACAGCCTCCTATTCTTTGGTGTGATAACATCGGTGCTACATACCTTTCTGCAAATCCAGTATTTCATGCCCGAACGAAACACATTGAAGTTGACTATCACTTTGTACGGGAACGTGTATCACAGAAGCAACTCCAGATCAAGTTTATCTCATCTAAGGATCAACTTGCAGATATCTTCACTAAGCCTTTACCTCTACCACAGTTTGAGGCTTGTAGGCGCAATCTTACCCTTCTCAGTTCTTTAGAAAGTGGCTAAGATTGAGGGAGGGTGTTAGACTATGTATAGCTTCTGTACTTATGTACGTATTGTAACACATCCATTATATATAATGAGATAAGCCATCCTTAGAGGGTTGTGCTGGTTCCCCAAAAAACTTATTGTCTTACAGCCAGTGCTATACTCCACCTCCAAAGAGTCATTACGGTTGAAAAATATATACCGGTAAGCTGCAAAAATGATTGTGCCGTCGTGATCCCTAAAAATCATGCCCGTTGCTGCCGTACCATTGAAGAATGACTCATTCACCGAAAGGGCCACCTTTGCCACCGGCGGTGCCGGCCACCGAGAGGGCGGCGTAGATGTAGGGGGTTTGGCGTCGACGGCCTCCAAGCCTCATAGCATCTTACCCTTGAGAGTCTCCTTGGTGCTTTACTTCCGGGCATCACCACTTGATTTGTGTACACAGGTGGGATCTCCTTATCATGGACCAAATCATTACGTAATTGCTAGACGAGCCATTACAGTATGATTGCCATATCTCAAGTGACATCCGTAAGGCTGGTTGTAATGGGGAGTATCATATAATAGTACCATGCATATGATACTAGTGTATGATACTACCTTCCTAATGCATAGTATCATATATTAGTATCATGTAGTATTTTATTTATTGTCATGCATGGCACAAAGTAGCATAGCATTTATTATGATACGGTATCATAATATGATACTCCACCATCTCTTTCTTCATTTAATGATACGACACCTCATCAAAATTGCTTAGTTGGCATGCATGATACTAGCTATGATATTACCATTACGACCAGCCTAACAAACTAGCAAAACATTCAGAAGACAGCGTGATGTAGTTGGTTGGTTGGCGAGTTTGGAATCTTGGAGGAGTTGTGGCACATCTAACACTTGCGATCATGATTATTGATCTGAAAAGGATTATGGAAATTGCAACGACACATAGGGTTATTGTGACGAAAAAACTATAACTGTAGAACTCATAATCTGGATTGTGGGAGTAAATTAAAAAAAAGTAATCATGCAATGAGCTGGTTGACTGCAAATATGATCTGGGGGCCCACCTGTCATTGACTTTGTACTTGGCTTGGCTGACATCGGCTTAAGCCGGCATTGGTTCGTTGCTTTATAATATAAAGCGGGGGGAAACCATTTTTCTTACATTGGCTTAAGCCGGCATTTGAGCTCGGCTCATCAAGTCAACTCGTGTGAGTTGTCATCTGCTTTATAGTTGACCCATGCGAACGATGCCACCCCTGGGGAGAAGAAGGCGGCAATGGCATGTCCACGATAGAGGGCGCAGAAGAACATGGAGACATGAGCTCAGGCGACAGACACAAGTTCACGGGGAGGAGTATTTTTTTTTCATACAGTCCCAAATAAGGATCGGGTTCCAGTATCAAAGGGCTAACATAACAAAAAACAACATCCTGATGCAAACGAACAAGTCCTAGTGAAAAGGCCTCGCAGACCGGTGCTGCATAATAGCTAACAGCAAAAGAAAGGGAGCGTCTAGTGGGCGGCCGGCTGCCCACTAGCGCGATGGAGCGGCCAGCCATAAAAGGCAACTTCCTGTCCCCCTTGGTCCCAGGAAAGAAAGTTCCTTCCTACCCGACTGCCCACGCTCCCAACAAACAGAAAATCTCCCCCATCGCTGTCACGTGATAACCACATCCCCACGCCTCCCACGCACAGCTCGCCCACACTTCCTCCCCCCACGGGTCGCCCTTTTGATTCTCCACGAAAGAAGTGTATCCCAGGCCTAGATCCAAACCCTACAGAGCTGCCATGGCAGAGCAAAACAAGGTGAAGAAATTGGCCAGAAAAGCTTCAATTCTAAGAAGAGGGAGTACAAAGCCATAACAGGTAGCAGCATCAGGTAACTTCCCTCTAGCCTCCAGATCATCCTTCTTCACTTTCCCCTTCCCTTTCCCTCTGGATCTGCCACAAATCTTCTCCGGTCTTCTCCATAGTTGAAGGAAGAAGGAACATGAAGCAGCAAATAGAGTTGAATATGATCTCTGCACAATAGAACACTTTCCTGTGCAACTAAATATGGATCCAAGCCAACTTTTGCCTGGATGCGTGCAAATAAACCTACCATTATGCAAAAATAGACAAGGTGAAGTGCCTGTGCAAAAAACCATCTATTTGTGCAACTAAACATGAATCTAAGCCAACTTTTGCCTGGATGTGTGCATATAAAAAAAGGAGTAGTTGCATATGCAAAAATAGACAGGATGTAGTGCTTGTGCAAAAAAAAAAACCATCTATTTGTGTAACTAAACATGAATGTAAGCCAACTTTTGCCTGGATATGTGCAAATAAACACAATGTGTAGTTGCAGATAGAACAATAAAACTGCATGTAGTGTCTGTGCAAAAGAAATGATATTTGTGCAACCACACATGGATCCATGCCAACTTTTGCTGCAATCTGTGCAACAAAAGCAGACTAATAAAGCACAAAACATAGTAACATCAAGCGTACATAGTCTTGTCACATAGAAAATGCAGTAGGGAAAATATGTTCAATATACTAAAGAAAAAACAGAAAAAGATGAAAACTATTTTCTGCCATCTGAATCTTCTTTCTTCGTCCAAATAGCAGTGTATAAGAATTGTAGCATTGAATTATGTGCAGAATCTACATCAGGTCCTTGACAAATAAACCTGCACATCATTAGAACAACAAATTTGTGAGAAAAACACTGAACAAATCTCCTGTTTTGTATCTGTGCAACCTATTTACTGCAAACTGTGCAACATACATAACCACTCTGTGCAAAAGAAGTGCCAGAAAATATTGTAAACGGATTGTGAAAATTAGTAAGTTAAAAGAAGTAAAAAAAAGGTGTGTCAAATACATTGTGAAACTAGTGTGCAACTACTTAGGGTTCTGCATTGCAAAACATCTTGTTTGTAACACATTTTGTGAATATAGAAAAAATAACTTGTGACTATCCTGTTTGTTCTCTAGAAAAGGTAGAGGTGATTCATTATCATTACATACAAATATTTGTTCTCTGGAAAACTAGATTAAAAAGTTGAGTATGGCAATTTGATATCCTGTTTGTTCTGCAACTAGAAATGCTGGTGATGACAACTAATGAGATATTCTGGTGCGACTAGAAATGCTGATGATGCCAACTAATCAGATATTCTTGTGCGACTAGAAATGCTGATGATGCCAACTAATGAGATATTCTTGTGCAACTAGAGAGGTTGAAGATGTCAACTACTACTTGGATAATGTTGTCCAACTAAAATTGCAGAGGGTGCCAACTAAATAGATACTCTTCTGCAACTAGAAAGCCTGAGGGTGCCAAGTCATTAGATACTATTGGGCAATCCTCAAAAAATTTAAGATGGGATTAATCTGAATTCTTGTGCAACTAGAGAGGCTGAAGATGTCAACTACTTGGATAATGTTGTCCAATGAGAATTGCAGAGGGTGCCAACTAAATGGATACTCTTCTGCAACTAGAAAACATGAGGGTGCCAAGTCGTTAGATACTGTTGGGCAATCCTCAATTTTTTTTAGATGGGACTAATCTGAGTTCTTGTGCAACTAGAGAAGCTGAGGATGTCAACTAGTTGTATATTGTTGTGCAACTACAATTACCGAGGTTGCCAACTAATTAGATACTATTCTGCAACTAGAAAGCCTGAGGATGCCATGTCGTTACATACTCTTGGGCAATCCTCAATTTTTTTAAGATGGGACTAATCTGAGTTCTTGTGCAACTAGAGAAGCTGAGGATGTCAACTAGTTGTATATTGTTGTGCAACTAGAATTACTGAGGTTGCCAACTAATTAGATACTATTCTGCAACTAGAAAGCCTGAGGATGCCAAGTCGTTACATACTCTTGGGACAATTCTAAAAAAGTTGAAGATGGCAACGTTGAGCAACTGAGAAAGTTGAGCATGCCAATGCTTATTTAGTCCTTCTGCAACTATGTATGAAAATTAATACACTTGGCTGACTGTATGTGGAGTAAAAAATCACCGAGAAAAAAGGGATTGGAGGAGGTAGTGGAGATGCTACTCCGACTCCACGACCAAGGACTCCCTTGGCGACCTACTAACCCAGCCACAATGGATCTTGTAGTCAGACCTTGACCACCTCTGCAGGCGTGTTGTAGACACCTGCTCACCAACTACCCCTACCAATAGGATGTGCGACTTCGGCGGCTGGTTGTCGATGTGCAACTATGAAAGCATGGTTGTGCGATTTTGCGTGGCTTCCTAACGACCACAGCGGTCCAGCTCCATCACTGAGAAAAAAAGGGATTGGAGGAGGTAGTGGAGGTGCTACTCCGACTCCACGACCAAGGATTCA
>NC_041388.1:385263068-385276319 GCF_002162155.2 Triticum dicoccoides
ACTACCCCTACCAGTAGGATGTGCAGCTTCGGCGGCTGCCCTGACCAATTGTCTGGTTGTCCATGTGCAACTACGAAAGCATGGTTGTGCGACTTTGCGTGGCTTCCTAACGACCATAGCGGTCCAGCTCCATCACCGGAAAAAAGGAATTGGAGGAGGTAGTGGAGGTGCTACTCCGACTCCACGACCAAGGACTCCCCTGGTGACCTACTAACCCAGCCACAATGGATCTAGCAGTCAGACCTTGACCACCGCTGTAGGCGTGTTGTGGACACCTGCTCACAAACTACCCCTACGAGTAGGATGTGCAACTTCGGCGGCTGCCCTGACCAACTACTTGGCAGTCAATGTGCTACTATGTATGCTTAGGTGTGCAACTATGTACTGCTTTCTGTGAAGCTTGTAATTCCTCTCTGTGCAACTATATATAACAAGTGTGCAAACTATTCTAACTTGCATATCTTTCGATTAGAAAAGAGAGGAAACGGACAAATTTGAGCTCTGCTGAGTAGCAGTTCCAACGAGCGGTATCGTAATGATAAATGCAGTCTAAGCAATAAATAGATGGATCAAGTTGCATCGACTACAGATCCATGGAGTTTTGAAAAGTAGGATCCTAAATTTATACCATTAGTGACAAAAAAATCTTTAGAACTTCAATTATTTTCATTGATTCAACTAGATGTAATGAGCACCAACCAAAACCAAAAGGAACTAGTAACTATACCAAGTAGTCTTCAGTAATTCTTACTTACAAGAACTAGAAATTCCTTTGATTCAACCCAACCAAACACATCTCATAATTCAACAAGCGCAGGAAGCCATTGGTACTCAAGGGACCAACTAATCAGGGAAACCCCTGATCCCATCAAAGTCAATTAGCCTCAGCGTTGAAGTCATACCTGGCAGCAAACCTCCATTGAGGATGGATCTGGATGCAGCAGCGCATACGCACAACTCGAATGGGAACATAGCAGCGACCACACACGCGCACAGGCTTCCTTCTCACTGAAATTTCTTCAGTTCCTCGAACATCAGAGGAAAAACAAAACTCAGGGCCGCATCCCACTTCAAATTACATAGCTCCATGGGTGGGCTCAATTTTTTTCTCACTAAATTCCATAGAAGGCAGACACGTATCATGAAAGGATGTAGAAGTACGGAGCACCGGCTGTACGGGTGAGCTTGTAGATTGAGTGCTTGCTGAAATTCGTGGATAGGGGAGACACCTTCTTCGCTCTCGCACGGACTAATTAGCAAGGAGGCGAGGGAAGGGCCGTTCGCGGAGGACCGACGGCTAGATGCAGAAGAAAAGGCGAGGTGGCGGACGGGAGACGACGGCGTGAAGGCGTGGCAGGCGAGATGCCGCAACCGTGGTGGGCCGCGTCGGCCGAGGCGAGGTGGATCGGCAGCGGCGGCCGGCACAAGTTGGGGCGGACCGGCGGAGGCGGCGACAAATGCGAGGGAGGTGGGGAGGCGAGTGGATAGCGATGGGTGCGGACGGAAGTGGTCTACTATTTCGCCTCAGTCAGTCGTGTGAGCGTCCCGACCATCTGGCACCTGGCCCACGCGCACGACAATTCGAGCGAGATCGGACGGCCACAAGTCGGCCGCCCGGTTCGTTTAGTTAGTGCGCGGCCACTTTTTAGATTTTAGGCAAAAGAAAACTATAGACAACGGTATAAAATATTGATTACATGGGGTTAAACACACCCCAGGTCACACTAGTAAGAACTACCGTTGATGGACCCCCAAAGCTCATCTTTCTTATTGCCTCCTCAATCTTCATCCATCGCTGCTTCAACATTCGTGTTGTTACCTTCATCTTCTTCAGATCTCCTCGCCTCGAGTCATAAAACTTGACCCTGCGCTACCCCTACCGATCATCATGCATTATCAGTGCTTCCTGTTGCAATCTACGTTGCGCGGATACTTCAAAAAACGCGCGTATCCAGTCGGATACTGCCCCGATACTCGGATACTGCCTTAATACGGTCTGATACGTATTTTGTAAGTATCCCTTGATTTTTTTATTTAAAAAAGAAAATAATGTTTGATACTCCTAGGATACTTCTGTGATACTTTTTGGATATCTGAAACCCCTCGTTCGACGTGAAATCCCTTTAATAGTAAAGACACACCTTTTGAAGATACCCAACATGGGCCTGAGTTCATGCCAAAACACGACTGTCAATATTCTTGTTAATTTAAAAGTTGAGCAAGAGAGAGTCTATGCACTGATTGGAACAACAAACCCAAAAAGATCCCACCGCCAATTAATGAAAGTGGATCAAGTGCAAGGAAACAAAAAGAATAATCCTATTAAGGCATGCTTTGACATAGAAGCTCTATTTTGTTTTCAACATTTTTAATAATTAATATATGTAATATCTATATATAAATGTATCCCCGTATCCATGTTTTCAGAAAATTGGCGTATTGGGTGTATCCCCGTATCACGTATCCGATACATATCCAAGTATCCGTGCAACGTAGGTTGGAATAAGGCGGCTCCTTGCTCCATCATCGCCTAATTTTTTTAGTTTGTAAGCCCGCCTAAAAGTGCATAAACATTAGGCTTCGACGCCATCTTTGGTGAGGAGCTAAGTGTCATTGTTAGGCTTTGACGCCATATCTGAAGCCGTTAGTGTCGTCCGCTGCCTCGTCAGGGGAGAGGATCTCGATGGTCCTAGCTGAGCTCATAGATCGGCTGAAGCCGGGGCAAGCGTTAGGTTTAAGTGGTACGTTTGCGTGGACCTAAGAGCATCTCCAGCCGTTCGCCCCCCAGGGCGCTAAAAAAAGGTGGTCTGGGGGCGAACCGGCGCTTGTTCGATCCCTGGGGCAACCTAGCTCCCAGTCACGCCCCCAGGACGCGAAAAATTCGAACTTGGTCGTTCCCGCTCACAAAAGACGCCACAAGTCGGGCGATCGCAAGTCACAGTTCGGCGTACAAAAAATTGAGCGGCAGAAGTTCGCATGCGCATCACTCGGCGGGCTCTGCCCCAGGCGTCGGCGGAGTTGGCGTGTGCGGGCTTGGCGGTGTCGGAGCAGCCTCTGCGCTGGGCGGTGTCGGCGCGGCTTCGGTGGTGTTGGGCGTCGTGGAGGCGTCGTCACGCGGGCTTTGCGTCGGCGTCGGCGTGTGCGTCGGCGTCGGCGGCCTTGTCGAGGGAAGCTGGTTTAGGATGAGGCCGCGCTCCGCCAAGTACCATGCCTTGACCGCCTCGTCGGTGCTCTGGAGCATGTCCGCCCCGCCCAGCAGGAAAACCAGGTCGGTGTTTCTCTTCTTCGCGGCGACGTTCGTCCGGAGCAGGTCGAGCTTGATGGCGCTGCTCGACATCAACGCCGACTACCGCGCCTCGGTCTTCTCTTCAGAAGGACGGCCTGGACCTGCGCGTCGGTGAGGCAGTGCTCGATGGACTCCTGGACTCGAGCAGTGGCCGTGTCGGCGTATTTCCCCTTCTTGGCAACTTTGTTGCCGTCCGGCCGCCCTTCCGATGCGCCAGGAGTCGGCGCGTCTGGCTTGTAGGTCTCCTTGGCCTTGTCGAGGGTGCGCCGGACTTCCGCCCATTTCTCGCACTTGTCAATGTGCTTGTAGACGTGGAGGTACTTGAATTCGGCGTCGCTGTTGCTCTGCCGGTACAGGGTGAACATGCGCATCAACTGCGCGGAGGGACAAACAGTTGGCGCGCGTACACGGCGAAGAGAGGCGGGAAGCCGGCGTGGCATACCTGATCCTCGACGCTGGCGCCGCTCTCCGGGCGAGCCGCGACCTCCTCGACGACCCCACGCCATTTGTTGCATGCCCCCTGGATACGGCCCCAATGGTTCGCCATCGCCTTGGAGCCGCGCTGCATGTAGACGCCTTTGAAGTAGGGGTCGACGAGCTTGCGCTCGTCGAACTCGGCCTTGATGCAGTCCCAGTACATGTTGACGCTCTGGTTCGTGCCGGTCATCGGGTCGAGGCAGACGACTTTCCATGCTTCGGCGAGGCATTCCTCCTCCTTGGACGCCCACTTGATGCGCGGCTCGCCTGTCCTGGCCGCCCGCTTCTTCTTGCACCCCTTCGCCGTCGCAGGCATCGACTCCTCCTCCTCCTCGTCGTCCTGCTCCTCCTGCTCATCCTTGCTGTAAACGTAACCGAGCTCGCCGTCCATGCCGCCGCTGAGATCCACCACCTCGTCTTGGGTGACGAACCCGGGAGATGCGGCGGCCGCGGCCGAACCTGTCGCGATGATGTCATCCATGTCGGCCTCGGTCTCGTCGATGTCGCCGAGATGCGAGAAGGGCAGCGGGCCACGGTGTAGCGGGGGCGTCGGGGAGGAAGCGTAGACGGGCGGCGAGTAGTTGTATGGAGGGTATCCATGGGGGAAGGTGACGTTTGGGTTGAACCCACCGTGCGTGTCCCCGTCGGCGTAGCCCGGCGAGGGCGATCCCCATGGTTGCGGAGAGCCGACGCGTTGCTGACCCCAGGGCGCGTACTGGGCGTGGCTTCCAGGTGGATTCATCATCCTCGCGCGAGCCGCCTCGGCCTTGATTTGGTCCGCCGAGGCAGCCGCAGCCGCGCGCGCCGTGTTGTCGCGGGCCTTCTTGACGATGGCCCTGTTCCGCCGGTCGGCGGTGACAGCCTCCCGCCGCTGAACTTCCGCCCTCCACTTGGTCTTTGACATGCCCGGTGGCTTGATCGGCAGCGCCCTCGGCTTCCTTTGCTTCGGCTGGGCGACGGAGGCGGTCGCGGTTGTCGCCGCGTGGGGGGCAACATACTTCTTCGGTGGCATAGCGGCCGGCTGGGAGGGAGACTGGCGGGAGGAAGGAAGAGTACGAGAGGGAAGTGGGGAAAACACGGGAAGAAACGATGGGAAGAGACGGAGGAAGGAAGAGTACAGGATGGACCCACGCGCCCTTTTCGCTTGTGCCGGCGCCCCCCAGGAAGCCGGGTTCGGCCTGGGTCCGCCGGCACCAGTTTCGCCCGAGCCGGCGAAAAACGGGCTTCTGGGGACGCGACTGGGCCTTTTTTCGACGCCGGCGCGGCAAAATCGCCTGGGGAGGGTGTTGGAAATATGCCCTAGAGGCAATAATAAAATGATTATTATTATATTTCCTTGTTCATGACAATTGTCTATTGTTCATGCTATAATTGTGTTATCCGGAAATCGTAATACATGTGTGAATACATAGACCACAACATGTCCCTAGTGAGCCTCTAGTTGACTAGCTCGTTGATCAATAGATGGTTACGGTTTCCTAACCATGGACATTGGATGTCATTGATAATGGGATCACATCATCAGGAGAATGATGTGATGGACAAGACCCAATCCTAAGCATAGCACAAGATCGTGTAGTTCGTCTGCTAGAGCTTTTCTGAATGTCAATTATCATTTCGTTAGACCATGAGATTATGCAACTCCCGGATACCGTAGGAGTGCTTTGAGTGTACCAAACGTCACAACGTAACTAGGTGATTATAAAGGTGCACTACAGGTATCTCCAAAAGTGTCTGTTGGGTTGGCACGAATCGAGACTGGGATTTGTCACTCCATATGACGGAGAGGTATCTCTGGGCCCAGTCGGTAATGCATCATCATAATGAGCTCAGTGTGACTAAGTAGTTGGTCACGGGATCATGTATTACGGCACGAGTAAAGTGACTTGCCGGTAACGAGATTGAACGAGGTATTGGCATACCGACGATCGAATCTCGGGCAAGTAACGTACCGATTGACAAAGGGAATTGTATACGGAATTGCTTGAATCCTCGACATTGTGGTTCATCCGATGAGATCATCGTGGAACATGTGGGAGTCAACATGGGTATCCAGATCCCGCTATTGGTTATTGGCTGGAGAGTTGTCTCAGTCATGTCTGCATGGTTCCCGAACCCGTAGGGTCTACAACTTAAGGTTCGATGATGCTAGGGTTATTAGGAAGACTTGTATGTGATTACCGAATGTTGTTCGGAGTCCCGAATGAGATCCTGGACGTCACGAGGAGTTCCGGAATGGTCCGAAGGTGAAGATTTATATGTAGGAAGTTGTCATACGGTCACCGGAAAGGTTCAGGGGCATATTAGTATTGTATCGGGGCCACCAGAGGGGTTCCGGGGGTCCACCGGGAGGGGCCACCTCTCTGGGAGGGCCTAATGGGCTGTAGAGGAAAGGGAACCAGCCCTACATGGGCTGGGCACATCCCCCCTTGGCCCCATGCGCCTAGGGTTGGGTGGAAACCCTAAGGGGGGCGCCCCCCTTTCTTGGGGGGCAAGCCCCCTCCGCTTGGTCGTCGCCCTCCCTCTAGATCTCATCTAGAGGGGCCCGGCCCCCTTCCTCCTTCCCCTATATATAGAGGGGCAAGGGGAGGGCTGCACACACCATCCAAGGCGCAGCCCCTCCCCTCCCCAACACCTCTCCTCCTCCGCAAGAGCTTGGCGAAGCCCTGCCGGAGTACTACAGCTCCACCACCACCACGCCATCGTGCTGCTGTTGGAGCCCTCTTCCTCAACCTCTCCCTCCTCCTTGCTGGATCAAGGCGCGGGAGACGTCCTCGCTCCGTACGTGTGTTGAACGCGGAGGTGCCGTCCGTTCGGCGCTAGGATCTTCGGTGATTTGGATCACGACGAGTACGACTCCATCGACCCCGTTCTCTTGAACGCTTCCGCTCGCGATCTATAAGGGTATGTAGATGCACTCCTCTCCCCTCGTTGCTAGATGACTCCATAGATTGATCTTGGTGATGCATAGAAAATTTTGAATTTCTGCTACGATCCCCAACAGTGGCATCATGAGCTAGGTCTATGCGTAGTTTCTATGCACGATTAGAACACAAGTTGTTGTGGGCGTCGATTTTGTCAATTTACTTGTCGTTACTAGTCTTATCTTGATTCGGCGGCATCATGGGATGAAGCGGCCCGGACCGACCTTACACGTACGCTTACGTGAGACTGGTTCCACCGACTGACATGCACTAGTTGCATAAGGTGGCTAGCGGGTGTCTGTCTCTCCCACTTTATTCGGATCGGATTCGATGAAAAGGGTTCTTATTTGAAGGGTAAATAGAAATTGGCATATCACGTTGTGGTTTTGGCGTAGGTAAGAAACGTTCTTGCTAGAAACCTATAGCAGCCACGTAAAAACTTGCAACAACAATTAGAGGACGTCTAACTTGTTTTTGTAGCATATGCCGTGTGATGTGATATGGCCAAAAGGATGTGATGTATGAGATTGATCATATTCTTGTAATAGGAATCATGACTTGCATGTCGATGAGTATGACAACCGGCAGGAGCCATAGGAGTTGTCTTATTTTATTTATGACCTGCGTGTCAACTTATACGTCATGTAATTACTTTACTTTGTCGCTAACCGTTAGCCATAGTAGTAGAAGTAATAGTTGACGAGACAACTTCATGAAGACACGATGATGGATATCATGATGATGGAGATCATGGTGTCATGCCGGTGACGACGATGATCATGGCGCCCCGAAGATGGAGATCAAAAGGAGCAAAATGATATTGGCCATATCATGTCACTATTTGATTGCATGTGATGTTTATCATGTTTTACATCTTATTTGCTTAGAACGACGGTAGCATAAATAAGATGATCCCTCGCAATAATTTCAAGGAAGTGTTCCCCCTAACTGTGCATCGTTGTTAAGGTCCGTTGTTCCGAAGCACCACGTGATGATCGGGTGTGATAGGTTCTAACGTTCGCATACAATGGGTGTAAGCCAGATTTACACACGCAAAACACTTAGGTTGACTCGAGGAGCCTAGCATGTACAGACATGGTCTCGGAACACGAAAGACCGAAAGGTCGAACATGAGTCGTATGGAAGATACGATCAACATGAAGATGTTCACCGATGATGACTAGTCCGTCTCACGTGATTATCAGACACGACCTAGTTGAATCGGATCATGTATCACTTAGATGACTAGAGGGATATCTATCTGAGTGGGAGTTTATTAAATAATTTGATTAGATGAACTTAATTATCATGAACTTAGTCTAAAATCTTTACAATATGTCTTGTAGATCAAACGACCCACGCTAATGTTGTCCTCAACTTCAACGCGTTCTTAGAGAAAACCAAGCTGAAAGACGATGGTAGCAACTATATGGACTAGGTCCGGAACTTGAGGATCATCCTCATAGCTGCTAAGAAAGCATATGTCCTTGAAGCACTGATACGTCTCCAACGTATCTATAATTTTTTATTGCTCCATGCTATATTATCTACTATTTTGGACTATATTGGGCTTTATTTTCCACTTTTATATTATTTTTGGGACTAACCTATTAACCGGAGGCCCAGCCCAGAATTGTTGTTTTTTTGCCTATTTCAGTGTTTCTAAGAAACGGAATATCAAACGGAGTCCAAACGGAATAAAACCTTCGGGAACGTGATTTTCTCACCGAACGTGATCCAGGAGACTTGGACCCTGCTACAAGGAACAAAAGAGGCGGTCACGAGGTGAAGGAAATATGCCCTAGAGGCAATAATAAAGTTATTATTTATTTCCTTATATCATGATAAATGTTTATTATTCATGCTAGAATTGTATTAACCGGAAACATGATACATGTGTGAATACATAGACAAACAAAGTGTCACTAGTATGCCTCTACTTGACTAGCTCGTTAATCGAAGATGGTTATGTTTCCTAACCATGAACAAAAGAGTTGTTATTTGATTAACGGGATCACATCATTAGAAGAATGATGTGATTGACATGACCCATTCCATTAGCTTAGCACCCAATCGTTTAGTATGTTGCTATTGCTTTCTTCATGACTTATACATGTTCCTATGACTATGAGATTATGGAACTCCCGTTTGCCGGAGGAACACTTTGTGTGCTACCAAATGTCACAACGTAACTGGGTGATTATAAAGGAGCTCTATAGGTGTCTCCAAAGGTACATATTGGGTTGGCGTATTCCGAGATTAGGATTTGTCACTCCGATTGTCGGAGAGGTATCTCTGGGCCCTCTCGGTAATGCACATCACATAAGCCTTGCAAGCATTGCAACTAATGAGTTAGTTGTGAGATGATGTATTACGGAACGAGTAAAGATACTTGCCGGTAACAAGATTGAACTAGGTATTAAGATACCAACGATCGAATCTCGGGCAAGTAACATACCGATGACAAAGGGAACACCGTATGTTGTTATGCGGTCTGACCGATAAAGATCTTCGTAGAATATGCGAGAGCCAGTATGAGCATCCAGGTTCCGCTATTGGTTATTCACCGGAGACATGTCTCGATCATGTCTACATTGTTCTCGAACCCGTAGGGTCCGCACGCTTAAGGTTTTGATGATAGTTATATTATGAGTTTATAAGTTTTGATGTACCGAAGGAGTTCGGAGTCCCGGATGAGATCGGGGACATGACGAGGAGTCTCGAAATGGTCGATACGTAAAGATCGATATATTGTACGACTATATTCGGACATCAGAAAGGTCCCGAGTGATTCGGGTATTTTCGGAGGTACCGGAGAGTTACGGGAATACGAGGAAGAAGCAATGGGCCTTAATGGGCCTTAGTGGGAAGGACCAGGAGGTGGCCGTGCCCCGCCCAAGCCCAGTCCAAATTGGACAAGGGGTTTGGGGCGCGGCCCCTCTCTCCCTTCCTTCCCCTCTTCCCCCCTTTCCCCCTGTCGGTGTCAAAACCGGCGGATCTCGGGTAGGTGGTCCCGAACTGTGCGTCTAGGCCGGATGGTAACAGGAGGCAGGGAACATGATGCTTTACCCAGGTTCGGGCCCTCTTGATGGAGGTAAAACCCTACGTCCTGCTTGATTAATATTGATGATATGGGTAGTACAAGAGTAGATCTACCACGAGATCAAGGAGGCTAGACCCTAGAAGCTAGCCTATGGTATGATTGTTGTATATGGAGTTGATTGCCTACGGACTACAACCCTCTGGTTTATATAGACACCGGATAGGGTTAGGGTTACATAGAGTCGGTTACAATGGTAGGAGATCTTGAATATCCGCATCGCCAAGCTTGCCTTCCACGCGAAGGAAAGTCCCATCCGGACACGGGACGAAGTCTTCAATGTTGTATCTTCATAGTCCTGGAGTCTGGCAGAAGGTATAGTCCGGCTACCCGAACACCCCCTAATCCAGGACTCCCTCAGTAGCCCCCGAACCAAGCTTCAATGATGACGAGTCCGGCGCGCAGATTGTTCGGCATTGCAAGGCGGGTTCTTCTCCAAATCTTGTGTACCTGTAGGAATAATGTCCGATTTTTGTAATGTAGTGCTCCTCGGCTCCCACGCCCAATAATGGCCGTCTTCCACGTGTCAAACGAATGCGAAAAGCCGGGGTGTTTTTACATCCACACTCCTAGCCGTATAAACGAGCCGCCTATTTAACGGGATGGGGATTTAGGTCCAAACCACATCTTCTCCTTTCCACGAGTTATCATCAGAGCGCTTCCAGCAAAGGTCCATTCCAACATGACCAGCCATCGCAGCTCCTCCCCTCGCCCCTCCGGTCCCAAACCCGGGGACTGGGAGAGTTGCACCATCCCACATAGCGAGTTAGTGTCGCTTCAGGCCAAGGGATTTCTCCCTCAGGCATACATGGTCCCGGTCCGAGCCGGTCTCGCCACCTACAATGGCGGAAAACAAGCGGAGAGCACCCCCAATCCTTCTAAAGGAGAGCGGGTGTGCCTCGTCCCCTATCTAATAAGGGGACTGGGATTTCCAATTCATCCATTTCTCCACGGGCTTCTGGAGTTCTACGGCCTCCAGCTACACAATCTTACGCCCGCCTCCGTGTTGCATATTGCGGGTTTCGTCGCCCTTTGTGAGCTATTTTTAGGCGTTGAGGCTCATTTCGCGCTGTGGAAGAGGTTATTCTGCCTGGTGCCCCGTTCTCAAGAGGGGTCTATATACCAAGTGGGCGGAGCCGAAGTATGGCGCATCGCTGGGACCGGATACCTATCCGAACCCCAAAGAAGGCGTCCGAGGACTGGCCTTCAGAATGGTTTTATATAGATGACGTCCCGCTACCGGACCCTATCCGGGTCGGTCTCCCTGAGTTCGACAGTGCTCCATTGAAGAAACGGTTGAGCTGGCATCCGCGGAGCTCTCAGAGAGAAAGCGACAGAGACGTCCTTTACCTGATGGGCCGGATAAGATTGTTGGCTCATTCCGGACTAACCATGATTGGAGTCATGGCCGCATGCATTATGCGGGGGATGCAGCCGCTTCAATATAGAGGCCAACCCATGTGGGATTTCAACGGGGAGGATGACGCCACACGTTACGGTCGTAAGGGGCCGGCCTCAGCCGCCGCCTTAGTAAAGATCTTATCCTCTTTGTACAAGGGAGAAAATGAGGAATTCCTCTGCGTCAACCCGCGGGCCGGATTCAGTATGTACGATCCTCCAAGTTGGGTAAGTGAACAATTGCGCTTGCCCATTTGTTTTATACTCCCATGGTTAGATAGGTAGTCTAACGATTTCAATGCAGGAACTGTGACAGGAGGTAAAGGATATAAGCAGCCGCCCTCCATAGCCCGGGGACCCAGAACGGTCCCTCAATCCGGACTCCGAAGAGGATCCAGACATACCGGTGGAGCTTATCGACGAGGTGTTCCATCAGCTAAGCAAGGACAATACCTTGGTAGCCGTTACGGCTGATTACCCAGGGTTAATCCCGACCTCCCAGGTGACAAAAACCGGGGTCTTATTCCCTTGAAAGAGATTCCACCCTCACGTAGCCCGGTGTTTCTGACGACAACCATGTTTTGTAGGGGAGATTTTTGAGGCAGGAGGCCGAACCTGCGGCGGCTAGCCAACGAGGGGCGCAGGGCCCCGTGGGGCAAAAAGGAATGAAGTCCGGACTGAGATGCCGGCGCAAAGGTATAGTGCACCCTCTGTTTCTCTGGAGTTATTCTGTCAGGGCATATTAACGTCCGTGCTATCTTCAGAACGAAGATACCTCGCCGGACTACATCCGGAGAGGTTGCCAATCGCGCCTCCACCAGCCAGGCTCCAATGTCTGGCCAGGAAGCGGAGGCGAGCACAAGGCGCGCACCGGACGCTCCTCCGACAGAGGATGCGGACAGGCTGTCTGCCACAAATTCTGAAGTGGAGAGTGCCATGAACCATAGGCGTCGCCAAACAATTCTACGCGACGCTTGTTTCTCCCAAGAGGCTTTAGATGCCTTTAATTCGGGAGATGCATACCTCCGTGCCGCTTAAAATGGTTTAGCCAGAGCCTGAGCAGTATGTAAAAGACATACGGGTAAGAAAATTTTGGTTATATATATATATATATATATATATATATATATATATATATATATATATATATATATATATATATATATATATATATATATATATATATATATATATATGCCAGTAGCCCCCGAGACTTGAAGCAGTTAGAGCAACTAATTTAAGGATCATTTAATATGCAGCTTCTTACAGAGAAGAATACCGTACTGTCCCAGGAGCTGGAAAAGTGCAAGGCCCAACTAGAGGCCGCACTAGCCGCAGCAGGGGAGCCCAAAGAGACCCCCTCAGGTAAGATACACTTCAAAAGATTAGTGTTGTGCGGTGTGGGTGCAAATCTGACAAATCATATTGCAGATGGCGCTGGACTCGATCCGTGTCAGGACCCCGATTCCAAGTCACATCGATTTAGCCGGTAACACTTCATATCACTTTGCGGCCTCACGCACGGTATCTCACGGGTGTCGCCTTACCATGGCCCGGAACCGTTTGCGCCTTTTGGCTCACGTATATGATAGTGTCCCTAGCATCCATATGACAGAGAATCCGGGCCGACATGGCTAGTCTTGAACCCAAAGCGGCACAGACCTATGGAGACAGGCATACATGAATCACATCGAGCATGTCGGTCATCAGCGAGTGATTCCGGGCTGTAGCACTAGGCTAACAGGACTTCGGGGAACCCAGGCTGTAGCAGGCTAGACAGGACTCCGGATATCACCGCGTGACATTTCCCCGAAGGGACAGACATAGGAACGAAGTGAAACACATGCCGGCCAGTCAAGTGTCCTGAGCAGTAGTACTGGGCTAGCAGGACTCCGGTGAACCGGGCTGTAGCGGACTACTATGGCTCGAGGAACACTAGACTACATTTCCCCATAAGAAAGGCTGCCAAGGATAAACAACTAGATTGTCGGATCCCACTCATACCAAGCATTTCAATCATACACACAATATGCCCGATATGAGTACATACAACATGGCATCACAAC
>NC_041388.1:385276329-385361666 GCF_002162155.2 Triticum dicoccoides
CAGTAGCCCCCGAGACTTGAAGCAGTTAGAGCAACTAATTTAAGGATCATTTAATATGCAGCTTCTTACAGAGAAGAATACCGTACTGTCCCAGGAGCTGGAAAAGTGCAAGGCCCAACTAGAGGCCGCACTAGCCGCAGCAGGGGAGCCCAAAGAGACCCCCTCAGGTAAGATACACTTCGAAAGATTAGTATTGTGCGGTGTGGGTGCAAATCTGACAAATCATATTGTAGATGGCGCCGGACTCGATCTGGACAAGCAACAACTCTTACGCCGGCTAAAGGCCGGTGAGAGTACGTTGACAAAGGTGAGGCGAGAGAAGAATGATCTTCAGGATGCCAAAACCAAGCTGGATGTCGAACTTAAAGATGTTCGTGGCCAGCTGTCGGACTCCATAAAGGAGAATCAGCGGCTTCGACGCGGCATTTTTAGTAAGTGCTTGAACGAACTTTGAAAAAAGAGTTCGGCAAGGAAGTCGACTAACAGAGTAATGTATGTAGGTATGCTCACAGGTTGTCCTGTAGAGGAGATGCCCGGTTCTACGGGTGACCTTCTTCCCGAACTCTTGCAACTGCACGAGCGAATTCGGCAGGCGATGCGGGATATTGCCCAAGCCTTATGGCCTGCCCACTCCATGCCCGAGGACCTTGGAGAGCTTGCGAAGAAGCTGAAGGGAGCTCGGCGGCGCTTCCGGTTGTGGAAGATATCGGCCTGCCGACAAGGCGCTAGGGAGGCCTGGGCCATGGTGAAGACCCGTTTTACGAAGTCTGACCCAAACCACATGGCCGAGGTCGGACCAGTGGGGCCTGACGGGAAGGAGATCCCTGTAAGCTTAGTATACGGCCAAGTAGAGTTGGCCGCGAAGTATTCCCAGCAGGACTGTAAATTAGACAGCCTGTTAGATGGTATAGAAGAGGAATACAATCAGTCAGAATGACTGTGTAATTTTGAATTGACATGTGTAATGCCTTCTAGCCGGATTGTAGATCGTTTGTCGTTGCCGACCTTTTCGCTTCAACCTCGGGACCTGACGGTCCGGAGTGTGTCCGAATACCCTAGCGGTTATATAAGAACCGGGGTATGCGTGGAGACCAGGCGTAGGGGTCATCAGTGCTTTATCAGACAAGTGCCCGACTAGTTATGTTATATTACATGGTTAGTAAGAAACATCTTCCAGAGAGAATAGTTTCGTTAAGGGTTCCTTTCGCTGGGAGGCATGCCCTAAGGTGCATGTCCGGACTGCGTGAAGAGACGCAGAAAAAAAGGCATCTGGGGGCGCATAAAATGAGTAAAAAGATCATCTTTTATTTCACCGACCGAATATTCCCTTAAGAACGCTAGCTTTCGGCTTCACCCAGTCTGAGGTTGTAACACCCCGAATATGACTTTCTCAATTTGTACTCCAACTCTTGCCGTTTCCTGTGTTAAGTTATTTTATTTTCTCGGGTTCGGGTCTTTGTCTCCGTGTGTTGTTATCGTTGTCATGCATCTCATATCATGTCATCATGTGCATTGCATTTGCATACGTGTTCATCTCATGCATTCGAGCATTTTCCCCGTTGTCCGTTTTGTATTCCGGCGCTTCGTTCTCCTCCGGTGGTCAATTCTAGCTTTTTTTCGTGTGTGAGGATTAAACATTTCCGGATTGGACCGAGACTTTCCAAGCGGCCTTGGTTTACTACTGGTAGACCGCCTGTCAAGTTTCGTATCATTTGGACTTCGTTTGATACTCCAACGGTTAACCGAGGGACCGAAAAGGCCTCGTGTGTGTTGTAGCCCAACACCCCTCCAAGTTGGCCCAAAACCCACCTAACCCTGCTCCATCACCTAGAGCGTTCGATCACGATCGCGTGGCCGAAAACCGCACCTCATTTGGACTCTCCTAGCTCCCTCTAGGCCTATTTAAAGAACCCCTCCGTTTTCGGATCTCCTTCTTCCCCCGAAACCCTAAATATCTCCTCCGTCACCGCCGGACACGTCCGGACAGACCGGACACGTGCGCTCCGCCGCCCCAGCCACTCCGAAGGCGCCACGTGTCCCCGCGGGACCACTTCGCCGCCTCCTCCACAGGCCCGCCGCGGCCCATCGCGGGCCCTCCCCGCCACAGTTCCGGGCCAAAGCCGCCTCGCCGCTCGCGCCCGAAGCCACCTCGCCACGCTGCCACTCGTCCTCCTCGCCACTGTCGTTCTCCACCGCCGCCGCCTTCGCCCCTCGTCGCCCCGGTCGTCGCCGGCAAGGTCCGGCCACCACGTTCCCAACGCCGGCCGGTCATCCTCGGCTTCCGCGCCGCCGGTGAACAGTGATTTCGTGCCCAATCCAGATCCGTGAACAGTAAACCCTAGGAGGTGTTTTTTTTCTTCCAAGTCCCGAAATCGCAGATCCATGTGCCCTTCTTCATGGCCTCGTAACTTTGCATCCGTAGCTCCGATTCATGCATATAGCATATCAAAATGTTCATCTCAGAGAGTACATCATTTCATTCCATTGCATCATTTTCATTTGAGTTCATCTTGATGCCCGAAATGCTGTTAGAATAGGGCTACTTGAGATAATTGTCAGATCTGCTACTTCATTTAGGTTTTTGTCATTTTTGCCATGATTAATGTGTGCATGATATGCCCATGAGTTCTACATATGTTTTGTTAAGGGTTTTGTTATATTTCCAGAGGTGCAATCCATGTATTTTTGTGATGAGTGTGGTGACTAGTGCAAGCTTGCAAACTGGTGCACTTGGTAATTCTGTTTTCAGGGACTTAGTAATTTCACAAAGTCTTGGATCTGTTTATCTCATGATGCCTTATGTTCATGTTGTTTCCTATTGATCCGTGCCTCTTTTGAGGATGATCAGTAAGGGAGTTTTGTTAATCTTGTAGTGCTCTATCCATCCATGTCTTTGTTTGCAATTATGGAGCACCCTAGGTTGAGTCAATCGAGCTCTACTTTTACTACTTTGTGAATCTGGGCAGATTGTCAACTTGTTTGCAATTTTGCCGATGTTGTTGTAGTTGATCCGTGCATGCTATGCCATTGTTCTTGCCATGTCTAGATTGCATTTTATGTGTTCTCGATATATGTATGCTTATCGTTTCATGACTTGCACCGTGGTGAGTGCATCGAGCTCGTAAACATGCCTACTTGAGTTATGTTTCAGCATGTGTCAGTTTTTCACTAAGTCTGAAAACTGATTATGTCTTTGCTATGTTCACGTGCTTGTTAGTATATTTTCTGATCCCTTTTGGCTCAAGGTCACTAAGGGACTTTTGTTAAGCTATTTGAGTAGCTCCATGCCATGTTTTACTTTGCCATGTTCAAGTCCTGTAGCATATAGTTTTGTTGCTCCGAAAAGTGCTATCTGATCTGAAATTTCAGACAAGTGTTAATTTCACTAAGTCTGAGATCTGTTACCATATGCATTTTTGCCATACTTGTTTGAACCTGTTTTTGGATGAATTGGCCGTAGCTCAGTGCTAGACTTTTGTTAAGCATCTTGAATGCATCCCTGCCATGTATTTTGTTGTCATGTTTGGGTGCTGTAGCATGTTCATTTCGTTGCATTTAGATGGCTACTTGCTGTAAATCGCAGACCGGTGTCATATTTGAATCGCTTGCCATTTCCAAACTGTAACTCCGATTCCGGCATTCTTTATATCGTTTTCAAGCGATTTCATCTCATCTTTCCAGTGGAACACTTGGATTCCCAAGTTTAGGCCAGGTTCATGCATTTCCTGTCATATCTTGCATATGCATCCCGCATCGCATCCCGCATAACATATCATCTTTGCATCATCTTGTTTGATCCTTGCACGTGGTTGATTATATCCTTGTTGCTTGTTTGTCTTGTTTGGGTAGAGCCGGGAGATGAGTTTGCTAACGAGGAGCCCGTTGAGTTTGCTTTCAAGGATCCAGTCAACTCTGACAACTGTGCAGGCAAGATGATCATACCCTCGAAATCACTACTATCTTTGCTATACTAGTTTGCTCGCTCTTTTGCTATGCCAATGCTACGATGCCTACCATTTGCTTTCAAGCCTCCCAAATTGCCATGTCAAACCTCTAACCCACCATGTCCTAGCAAACCGTTGATTGGCTATGTTACCGCTTGCTCAGCCCCTCTTATAGCGTTGCTAGTTGCAGGTGAAGATTGAAGACCGTTCCTTGTTGGAACATTTATTTACTTGTTGGGATATCATTATATTGCCATGTTATCTTAATACATCTATATACTTGGTAAAGGGTGGAAGGCTCGGCCTCTCGCCTAGTGTTTTGTTCCACTCTTGCCGCCCTAGTTTCCGTCATATCGGTGTTATGTTCCCGGATTTTGCGTTCCTTACGCGGTTGGGTTATAATGGGAACCCCTTGATAGTTCACCTTGATTAAAGCTTTTCCAGCAATGCCCAACCTTGGTTTTACCATTTTCCACCTAGCCTCTTTTCCCTTGGGTTTCCGGAGCCTGAGGGTCATCTTATTTAAACCCCCCCCCGGGCCAGTGCTCCCCTGAGTGTTGGTCCGAACCGGGCAGCCTGCGGGGCCACCTCAGGGAAACTCGAGGGTTGGTTTTACTCGTAGCTTGACCTATCTGAGTGTGCCCTGAGAACGAGATATGTGCAGCTCCTATCGGGATTTGTCGGCACATTCGGGCGGTGTTGCTGGTCTTGTTTTAACCTGTCAAAGTGTCTTGTTGTACCGAGATACCAAGTCTGATCGGAACGTCTTGGGAGGAGGTCTATTCCTTCGTTGACCGTGAGAGCTTGTCATGGGCTAAGTTGGGACTCCCCTGCAGGGATTGAACTTTCAAAAGCCGTGCCCGCGGTTATGGGCAGATGGGAATTTGTTAATGTCCGGTTGTAGATAACTTGAACCTTAACTTAATTAAAATGAATCAACTGAGTGTGTTACCGTGATGGCCTCTTCTCGGTGGAGTCCGGGAAGTGGACACGGTGTTGGAGTAATGTTTACGCAGGTTGCTCTCTAGTTTCTCGCTCGCGCTTTGCCTCCTCTTCTCGCTCTCTTTTGCGTATAAGTTAGCCACCATATATGCTAGTCGCTTGCTGTAGCTCCACATATATTTACCTTGCCTTACCTATAAGCTTAAATAGTCTTGATCGCGAGGGTGCGAGATTGCTGAGTCCCTGTGGCTCACAGATTACTATTACACCAGATGCAGGGCCTGATGATTCCGCTCCAGGAGACGCGCTTGAGCTCAAGTGGGAGTACGACGAGGACTCTCAATGTTACTATGTTTCCTTTCCCGATGATCAGTAGTGGTGCCCAGTTGGGGGTGATTGGGACCGTGTCGCATGTTGGGTTTATCTTCTATTTTGGCGCCGTAGTCGGGCCATGAGTGTTTGGATGATGTGATGTTATTTATGTACTTTGATTGACGTGGCGAGTGTAAGCCAACTATGTTCTCCCCTTTATTATTTATATTACATGGGATGTTGTGAAGATTGCCTTACTTGCGACATATGCCTTCAATGCGATTATGCCTCTAAGTCGTGCCTCGACACGTGGGAGATATAGTCGCATCGAGGGTGTTACAGAGGTACACATCCGGCTGACCCGGCAGTAACAGTCATAGAGGTGCTCCCTTTACCGCCTAGCCGAACAATCGGGAACATAGGGGTAAGCACAGGAGCCAGGCAACCCAGCTTGGCCAAAACTTAAGTCATATCGATGCATATAATGGTGAAGAAAAAAGGTACATGCGGAAGTTTGACGCATGTGTTGGGCGTGAAGTCCGTATAAATAAGGTTCTTTTAAAGAAGCCCCTAGGTTTAATGAGCACGAGTGGCGCGTCACTAGATGAGCCTTTAAGGGCTATGAAAGAAAAAAAATGGGAAGGAGAGAAATGTAAGACAGAAAAATACAAAAAGGGATGGACAGAGGAAGGAGACGAACACAGAGTCCGGCGCTAGGCATAGAATCTTCGGAGGCGGGTGGCGTTCCACGGGTTCGGCTCGAGTCAGTTGTTCGACGCATCTCGCAGGCGGTACGCCCCACCAGTCAGGACTTGGTCGATTATGAATGGACCTCCCCACTTGGGCTTGAGTTTGTCCTTTTTGTTATCCGGCAGGCGTAGAACTAGTTCCCCAACATTGTAATTTTTGGCCCGTACTTCTCTGCTTTGATATCTTCGGGCCTGCTGTTGATAAAATGCGGAACGGGCTTTTGCCACATCGCGCTCCTCCTCCAAGGCGTCCAAGTTGTCCTGCCGATCGAGCTCGGCTTCTCTTTCTTCGTACATGCACACACTAGGTGAGTCATGAATTATGTCGCAGGGCAGAACTGCTTCTGCGCCGTACACCATAAAAAATGGTGTGTACCAGGTGGTGCGAGTTGGCGTGGTTCGCAGCCCCCATAGCACAGAGTCAAGCTCCTCTACCCAGTGCGTGTTAGATTCCTTGAGGGACCGCACCAGTCTGGGTTTGATGCTGCTCATGATAAGACCATTTGCACGTTCGACCTGGCCGTTGGTTTGTGGGTGATAGACGGAAGCATAATCGAGCTTGATGCCCATGTTTTTGCACCAGAGTTTTACCTCGTCGGCGGTAAAATTTGTACGGTTGTCAGTTATGATGCTCTGGGGGACGCCATAACGGTGTACAACCCCGGATATGAAGTCTATCACAGGTCCGGATTCGGCCGTTTTAACAGGCTTGGCTTCTATCCATTTGGTGAACTTATCCACCATGACCAGTAAGTATTTTTTCCTATGGGTTCCACCTTTAAGGGGTCCGACCATGTCAAGCCCCCAGAGCACAAAAGGCCAGGTGATGGGTATAGTTTGGAGTGCGGTGGGTGGCATATGGCTTTGGTTGGCAAAAAGTTGGCAACCAGCGCATCGTTGGACTAGGTCCTGAGCGTCTGCTCGGGCCGTCGGCCAGTAAAAGCCTGTACGGAAAGCCTTGCTAACAAGGGACCGAGCAGCGGCGTGGTGACCACCGAGTCCGGTATGAATTTCAGCTAGGAGGTTCCGCCCTTCCTCTTCGGAGATGCACCTTTGAAGGACTCCGGTAGTGCTTTTCTTATAAAGTTCTCCCTCATGGACTCTGTAGGCCTTAGATCGCCGCACTATGCAGCGGGCCTCGTTTTGGTCCTCCGAGAGTTCCTGCCTAGTAAGGTAGGCTAGGAATGGTTCTGTCCACGGGGCGATAACCGCCATTATTACGTGGGTTGAAGGTGTAATATCGTTGGCAGAGCCTCCAATTGTGTCAGATTGTTCAGCGTCAAGTGGTGCGGCTGGGTTCGGGCTGTTATTTGCGGGTTCCCCCTCCCATGCTACGGATGGCTTGAACAATCTTTCCAAAAAGACGTTGGGGGGGGGGGGCTGCATCGCGCTTTGCTCCGATGCGTGCTAGGACGTCCGCCGCTTGATTGTTTTCTCGGGCTATATGGTGAAACTCCAGCCCTTCGAACCGAGCTGACATTTTTAGAACGGCGTCGCGGTAAGCTGCCATTTTTGGGTCCTTGGCGTCAAAGTCTCCATTTATTTGGGATATCGCGAGGTTTGAATCCCCGCGTACCTCTAGGCACTGGATACCCATGGATACTGCTATCCGAAGGCCATGTAGGAGGGCCTCATATTCGGCTGCATTGTTGGAATCCGTGTACATGATTTGGAGCACATATTGGACTGTGTCTCCTGTGGGGGACGTCAGGATGATGCCGGCCCCCAGTCCGGCCAACATTTTGGAGCCGTCGAAATGCATAATCCAATTTGAATATGTGCCATACTCTTTAGGGAGCTCGGCCTCCGTCCATTCTGTGACGAAGTCGGCCAAAACTTGCGATTTAATAGCTCGCCGTGGCTTATAGGTTATATCAAACGGGAGAAGCTCGATGGCCCATCTTGCAATCCGGCCCGTTGCATCGCGGTTGTTGATAATATCGTTTAGTGGTACTTCCGAGGCTACTGTTATGGAACACTCTTGAAAGTAGTGTCGTAGCTTCCGGGATGCCATGAATAACGCGTATGCAATCTTTTGATAATGCGGGTACGTGATTTGCATGGAGTGAGGACAGTGGACACGTAGTAGACCGGCCTTTGAAGGGGGAATTTGTGTCCGTCCGTTTCCCGCTCGACAACGAGCACTGCGCTGACAACTTGGTGTGTTGCTGCAATGCACAATAACATTGGTTCGCCGGTGATTGGCGCGGCCAGGACTGGGTTTGTTGCCAATATGGCTTTTATTTCATCAAGTCCGACCGTGGCGGCATCCATCCACTCGAAGTGTTCGGTGCGCCGAAGGAGGCGATAAAGGGGTAGTGCCTTTTCTCCCAAGCGGGAGATGAAGGGGCTTAAAGCCGCCACGCACCCAGTTAATTTTTGTATTTGTTTAAGGTCCTTTGGGACATCCAATTGTGACAAAGCTCGGATCTTGGCTGGGTTTGCTTCAATTCCTCTACCGGATACAATGAAGCCCAAGAGCTTTCCGGCTGGAACGCCAAAGACGCATTTTTCTGGGTTGAGCTTGATGTCATATTGTCGGAGGTTATCGAATGTAAGCCTCAAGTCGTTTACTAGGGATTCGACATGTCTTGATTTGACGACCACATCATCCACATACGCCTCCAGTGTTTTGCCGATCTGGTTTGCCAGACATGTCTGGATCATGCGCTGATATGTTGCGCCGGCGTTTTTCAGCCCGAAGGGCATTGTGTTGAAGCAGAATGGGCCGTATGGTGTGATGAATGCTGTTGCAGCTTGGTCTGATTTTGCCATCTTGATTTGATGGTAACCGGAGTATGCGTCGAGGAAACATAACAAATCGTGTCCTGCGGTGGCATCGATAATTTGATCGATGCGGGGGAGGGGGAAGGGATCCTTTGGGCAAGCCTTGTTAAGGTCTTTAAAATCGACACACAGGCGCCAGGATTTGTCCTTCTTTGGTACCATCACCAGGTTTGTCAGCCAGTCCGGATGTTTTATATCTCTGATGAATCCGGCCTCCAATAGCTTGGCTAGCTCCTCTCCCATAGCCTGTCTCTTGGGTTCGGAAAAACGCCGAAGGGCTTGTTTGACAGGTTTAAATCCTTTTAGGATATTTAAGCTGTGTTCGGCCATCCTGCATGGGATCCCTGGCATGTCTGAAGGGTGCCAGGCGAAGATGTCCCAGTTCTCTCATAGGAACTCTCGCAGTGCGGCGTCTGCATCAGGGTTCAGTCATGCCCTGATTGAAGCTGTTTTATTGGGGTCCGTTGGATGGACCTGGAATTTGACTATTTCGTCGGCTGGCTTGAATGATGTGGATTTGGATCTCTTATCGAGTATCCCATCATCCCTGTTAACCGTGGAGCACAGCGCAGTCAGTTCCTCGGCCGCTAAGGCTTCGGATAGCGCCTCAAGGGCTAATGCGGCTATCTTGTTTTCGGCGCGGAGTGCTATGTCCGGATCACTAGCTAGAGTGATAATTCCATTCGGCCCGGGCATCTTAAGCTTCATGTACCCGTAATGGGGTATTGCTTGGAAGATTGTGAATGCTTCCCGCCTTAGTAAAGCGTGATATCCGCTCTTAAACGGGGCCACCTGAAACATGACTTCTTCGGACCTGTAATTATCCGGCGTGTCGAACACCACATCTAGTGTGATTTTTCCCGTGCAGCGCGCTTCCCGACTGGGGATTATTCCTCTAAAGGTTGTGCTGCTTTGCTCGACGCGGTTCCAGTCTATTTCCATTATTTGAAGGGTTTCCTCATAAATGAGGTTCAGTCCGCTGCCTCCATCCATGAGCACCTTGGTGAGGCGAAAGCCGTCCACTATGGGACTGAGGACCAATGTGGCTGGTGCTCGGGCTGTTCGGAATCTAGGTTCATCACTTGCGTTGAGGTAATGGCAGTGTCGCTCCATGGATTTATTGTTGCAACTTGATAGACTTCGGCGAGGCTGCGGAGTGTTCTTTTTCGCACATTGTTTGATGCGAAAGTCTCAAAGACTGTGAGAACGGTACTGGTGTCCTTGGGCTGGCTTTCTGCGGCCTCCGGAATTAAGAGGTCCTCGCCGATTTTGGCCACCTGCCGGAGTATCCAACATGCTCTAAGGCTGTGAGTTGGTGTGGCGTCCTCTGTACCGTGAATTCTACAGGGTCCATCAAGCCATCTTTCCAGTATGGTTCCATGCCCTGTAGAGGGTTTTGGCTTTTTGGTGTTTATCCCGGGTGTCCTGTGATGATGCACCCTCTTAGTTCGGACGTGATTACTATTCAAGGCCGGATTATCCCAAAAATTTATTTCGGTTTTCCAGGCGCTTTCCATCGCACAGTATTTTTGTACTATGGACGCCAAGTAAGCGAAGCGTGTGATATCATGACGACTTACGGCGTTAAGGATACCCTTGTCCGTGCAATTACTACAAAAAATTGAGATTGCGTCTTCCTGCGGCAATCCTTTATCCTGTTCATAACCAGGAGGGATCTGGCCCAGTAATGATGTACTATTTCCTCGGGCCTCTGCCTGATTTGAGAGAGATCGCTTATGATTGGGTGGGCGGGTGTCGTTGAATCTGAAACCTCACCCAATCCAAGATTCGGAGGCCGAAGAGCTTCCGAACTCTGAAGTTCGGATTCTTGGATGTTGTCCAATGAATCTGGCCCGTTGCCTGATCCTAAGCTCAGGTCTTGAGTTATATCTCCCCCTCCGTGGGTATCCGGCTTGGAGGGGTCGGGAATTCAGACGTAGCTAGTCCTTAAAATAGATGAAGGGTCGCCGCAGCCTCTCTACCACGGCAACGTGGTGGGTGACTTGGGGAGAGTTAATTTCTCTTAGATCGGGTTTAAGCCCAACCTGGTCGTAATCCATAGCGACCCCCAGGGCGGCGATGCGATCCAAGAGCTCGTTTACGGAAGAGAGCTCCATTGGATCTAGCTGCTCGACGAGCTCCGAGCTGACGTGTAGGTTGCTTTTGATGACCCGGGAGGTCACCGTCGGCGCAACAACCGAACAGGCGGTCATGAGGAAACCACCTAGCCGGAGGGTTTGGCCGACAGCCAAGGCTCCCTTAGCAACGGCGCCGTCTTTAAAGACGGGAGGAGGCATCCTTCCTGATTGTGACGGCACAGAGGAACTCTCAATGAAAGCACCAACTGCTGACGGAACTCTTCCCCGATACTTTGCTGGATCAGAGTCCGGGGATCGTCATCGAGCTGAACGTGTGCTAGAACTCGGAGGTGCCGTAGTTTCGGTGTTTGATCGGTCGGGCCGTGAAGACGTACGACTACATCAACCGCGTTGTCATAACGCTTCCGCTGTCGGTCTACGAGGGTACGTAGACAACACTCTCCCCTCTCGTTGCTATGCATCACCATGATCTTGCGTGTGCGTAGGAAATTTTTGAAATTACTACGTTCCCCAACAGTGGCATCCGAGCCTAGGTTTTATGTGTTGATATTATATGCACGAGTAGAACACAAGTGAGTTGTAGGCGATATAAGTCATACTGCTTACCAGCATGTCATACTTTGGTTCGGCGGTATTGTTGGATGAAGCGGCCCGGACCGACATTATGCGTACTCTTACGCGAGACTAGTTCTATCGACGTGCTTTGCACACAGGTGGCTGGCAGGTGTCAGTTTCTCCAACTTTAGTTGAACCGAGTGTGGCTATGCTCGGTCCTTGCGAAGGTTAAAACAACACCAACTTGACAAACTATCGTTGTGGTTTTTGATGCGTAGGTAAGAACGGTTCTTACTAAGCCCAGTAGCAGCCACGTAAAACTTGCAACAACAAAGTAGAGGACGTCTAACTTGTTTTTGCAGGGCATGTTGTGATGTTATATGGTCAAGATGTGATGAGATATAAGTTGTTGTATGAGATGATCATGTTTTGTTGAAGTTATCGGCAACTGGCAAAATCCTTATGGTTGTCTCTCTATTGCATAAGATGCAAGCGCCCAATAATTGCTTTACTTTATCGCTATGCAATAGCAGTAGTTGCAAGAGAAATTGTTGGCGAGACGACCACGTGACGACACATTGATATAGATCAAGATGATGGAGATCATGGTATCATGCCGGTGACGATAGAGATCATGACAGTACTTTGGAGATGGAGATCAAAGGCACAAGATGATGATGGCCATATCATGTCACATATTTTGATGGCATATGATGTTTATCTTTTATACATCTTATTTTGCTTAGTTTGACGGTAGCATTTTAAGATGATCTCTCACTAATTATCAAGAAGTGTTCTCCCTGACTATGCACCGTTGCGAAAGTTCTTCGTGATGAGACACCACGTGATGATCGGGTGTGATAGGCTCTACGTTCAAATACAACGAGTGCAAAACAGTTGCACACGCGGAATACTCAGGTTAAACTTGACGAGCCTAGCATATACAGATATGGCCCCGGAACACGGAGACCGAAAGGTCGAACATGAATCATATAGCAGATATGATCAACATACTGATGTTCACCATTGAAAACTACTCCATCTCACGTGATGATCAGACATGGTTTAGTTGATTTGGATCACGTGATCACTTAGATGACTAGAGAGATGTCTGTCTAAGTGGGAGTTCTTAAGTAATATGATTAATTAAACTTAAATTTATCATGAACTTAGTCCTGGTAGTATTTTGCAAATCATTTTGTAGATCAATAGCTCGCGTTGTTGCTTCCCTGTGTTTATTTTGATATGTTCCTAGAGAAAATTGTGTTGAAAGATGTTAGTAGCAATGATGCGGATTGGATCCGTGATCTGAGGTTTATCCTCATTGCTACATAGAAGAATTATGTCCTTAATGCACCGCTAGGTGACAGACCTATTGCAGAAGCAGATGCAGACGTTATGAACGTTTGGCTAGCTCAATATGATGACTACTTGATAGTTTAGTGCATCATGCTTAATGGCTTAGAATCGGGACTTCAAAGACGTTTTGAACGTCATGGACCATATGAGATGTTCCAGGAGTTGAAGTTAATATTTCAAGCAAATACCCGAGTTGAGAGATATGAAGTCTCCAACAAGTTCTATAGCTAAAAGATGGAGGAGAATCGCTCAACTAGTGAGCATGTGCTCAGATTGTCTGGGTACTACAATCGCTTGAATCAAGTGGGAGTTAATCTTCCAGATAAAATAGTGACTGACAGAATTCTCTAGTCACCATCACCAAGTTAGTAGAACTTCGTGATGAACTATAGTATGCAAGGGATGATGAAAATGACTCCCGAGCTTTTCGTGATGATGAAATCGATGAAGGTAGAAATCGAGAAAAACATCAAGTGTTGATGGTTGACAAGATCACTAGTTTCAAGAAAAGGGCAAAGGGAAAAAGGGGAACTTGAAGAAAAACAGCAAGCAAGTTGCTGCTCAAGTGAAGAAGCCCAAGTCTGGTCCTAAGCCTAAGACTAAGTGCTTCTACTGCAAAGGGACTGGTCACTGGAAGCGGAACTACCCCAAGTGATTGGCGGATAAGAAGGATGGCAAAGTGAACATAAGTATATTTGATATACATGTTATTGATGTGTACTTTACTAGTGTTTATAGCAACCCCTCAGTATTTGATACTAGTTCAGTTGCTAAGATTAGTAACTCGAAACGGGAGTTGCAGAATAAACAGAGACTAGTTAAGGGTGAAGTGATGATGTGTGTTGGAAGTGGTTCCAAGATTGATATGATCATCATCGCACACTCCCTATACTTTCGGGATTAGTGTTGAACCTAAATAAGTGGTATTTGGTGTTTGTTTTGAGCATGAATATGATTTGATCATGTTTATTGTAATACGGTTATTCATTTAAGTAAGAGAATAAATTGTTGTTCTGTTTACATGAATAAAACCTTATATGGTTACACACCCAATGAAAATAGTTCATTGGATCTCGATCGTAGTGATACACATATTCATAATATTGAAACCAAAAGATGCAAAGTTAATAATGATAGTGCAACTTATTTGTGGCACTACCGTTTAGGTCATATTGGTGTAAAGCACATGAAGAAACTCCATGCTAATGGGATTTTGGAATCACTTGGTGCTTGCGAACCATGCCTTATGGGCAAGATGACTAAAGACTCCATTCTCCGGAACAATGGAGCGAGCAACTAACTTATTGGAAATAATACATACTGATGTATGCGATCCGATGAGTGTTGAAGCTCGCGGCGGGTATCGTTATTTTCTGACCTTCACATATGATTTGAGCATATATGGGTATATCTACTTGATGAAACATAAGTCTGAAACATTTGAAAAGTTCAAAGAATTTCAGAGTGAAGTGGAAAATCATCGTAAAAAGAAAAATATGGTTTCTACGATCTGATCGCAGAGACAAATATTTGAGTTACGAGTTTGGTCTTCAATTAAAACTATGTGGAATAGTTTCACAAATTCGTGCCACCTGGAACACCACAGCATAATGGTGTGTCCAAACGTCATAACCGTACTTTATTGGATATAGTGCAATCTATGATGTTTCTTACAGATTAACCAACATCATTTTGGGGTTATGCATCAAAGACAGCTGCATTCACATTTAAAAGGGCACCATCTAAGTCACCATTTAAGTCCGTTGAGACGACACAATCTGAACTGTGGTTTGGCAAGAAACCAAAGTTGTCATTTATTAAAGTTTGGGGTTGTGATGCTTATATGAAAAAGTTTCATCCTAATAAGCTCAAACCCAAATCGGAGAAATATGTCTTCATAGGATACCCAAAGGAGACTGTTGGGTACACCTTCTATCACAGATCCAAAGGCAAGTTATTCATTGCTGAGAATGGATCCTTTATAGAGAAGGAGTTTCTCTCGAAAGAAGTGAGTGGGAGGAAAGTAGAACTTGATGAGGTAACTGTACCTGCTCCCTTATTGGAAAGTAGTTCATCACAGAAATTTGTTCCTGTGACTACTAGACCGATTAGTGAGGAAGCTAATGATGATGATCATGTAACTTCAGATCAAGTTACTACCGAACCTCATAGGTAAACCAGAGTGAGATCCGCACCAGAGTGGTACGGTAATCCAGTTCTGGAGGTCATGTTACTTGACCATGACGAGCCTACGAACTATGAGGAAGCGATGATGAGCCCAGATTTCGTGAAATGGCTTGAGGCCATGAAATCTGAGATGAGATCCATGTATGAGAACAAAGTATGAATTTTGATTGACTTGCCCAATGATCGGCGAGCCATTGAGATTAAATGGATCTTCAAGAGGAAGACAGACGCTGATAGTAGTGTTACTATCTACAAAGCTAGAATTGTCGCAAAAAGGTTTTCGACAAGTTCAAGGTGTTGACTATGATGACAGTTTCTCACTCGTATCTATGCTTAAGTCTGTCCGAATCATGTTAGCAATTGCCGCATTTTATGAAATCCGACAAATGGATGTCAAAACTGCATTCCTGAATGGATTTCTGGAAGAAGAGTTGTATATGATGTAGCCGGAAGGTTTTGTCGATCCAAAAGGAGGTAACAAAGTGTGCAAGCTCCAGCGATCCATTTATGGACTGGTGCAAGCCTCTCGGAGTTGGAATAGACGCTTTGATAGTATGATCAAAGCATGTAGTTTTATATAGACTTGCGGTGAAGCCTGTATTTATAAGAAAGTGAGTGGGAGCACTACAGCATTTCTGATAAGTATATGTGAATGACATATTGTTGATCGGAAATAATGTAGAATTATTCTGCAAAGCATAAAGGAGTGTTTTGAAAGAAGTTTTTCAAAGAAAGACCTCGGTGAAGCTGCTTACATATTAAGCATCAAGATCTATAGAGATAGATCAAGATGCTTGATAAGTTTTTTCAATGAGTACATACCTTGACAATATTTTGAAGTAGTTCAAAAATGGAACAATCAAAGTAAGAGTTCTTGGCTGTGTTACAAGGTGTGAAATTGAGTAAGACTCAAAGCCTGACCACGGCAGAAGATAGAAAGAGAATGAAAGTCATTCCCTATGCCTCAGCCATAGGTTCTATAAAGTATGCCATGCTGTGTACCAGATCTATTGTATACCCTACACTGTGTTAAGCAAGGGAATACAATAGTGATCTAAGAGTAGACCACTGGACAGCGGTCAAAATTATCCTTAGTGGAATAAGGAAATATTTCTCAATTATGGAGGTGAAAAAAGGTTCGTCGTAAAAAGTTACATCGATGCAAGTTTTGACACAGATCTAGATGACTCTAAGTCTCGATCTAGATACACATTGAAAGTGGGAGCAATTAGCTAGAGTAGCTCCGTGCAGAGCATTGTAGACATAGAATTCGCAAAATACTTGCAGATCTGTATGTGACAGACCCATTGACTAAAATAATCTCACAAGCAAAACATGATCACACCTTAGTACTCTTTGGGTGTTAATCACATAAACGATGTGAACTAGATTACTGACTCTAGTAAACCCTTTGGGTATAGGTCACATAACGATGTGAACTATGGGTGTTAATCACATGGTGATGTGAACTATTAGTGTTGAATCACATGGCGATGTGAACTAGATTATTGACTCTAGTGCAAGTGGGAGACTGAAGGAAATATGCCCTAGAGGCAATAATAAAGTTATTATTTATTTCCTTATATCATGATAAATGTTTATTATTCATGCTAGAATTGTATTAACCAGAAACATGATACATGTGCGAATACATAGACAAACAGAGTATCACTAGTATGCCTCTACTTGACTAGCTCGTTAATCGAAGATGGTTATGTTTCCTAACCATGAACAAAAGAGTTGTTATTTGATTAACAGGATCACATCATTAGAAGAATGATGTGATTGACATGACCCATTCCATTAGCTTAGCACCCGATCCTTTAGTATGTTGCTATTGCTTTCTTCATAACTTATACATGTTCCTATGACTATGAGATTATGCAACTCCCGTTTGCCAGAGAAACACTTTGTGTGCTACCAAACGTCACAACGTAACTGGGTGATTATAAAGGAGCTCTACATGTGTCTCCAAAGGTACATGTTGGGTTGGCGTATTTTGAGATTAGGATTTGTCACTCCGATTGTCGGAGAGGTATCTCTGGGCCCTCTCGGTAATGCACATCACATAAGCCTTGAAAGCATTGCAACTAATGAGTTAGTTGTGAGATGATGTATTACGGAACGAGTAAAGAGACTTGCTGGTAACGAGATTGAACTAGGTATTAAGATACCGATGATCGAATCTCAGGCAAGTAACATACGATGACAAAGGGAACACCGTATGTTGTTATGCGGTCTGACCGATAAAGATCTTCATAGAATATGTGGGAGCCAATATGAGCATCCAGGTTCCGCTATTGGTTATTGACCGGAGACATGTCTCGGTCATGTCTACATTGTTCTCGAACCCGTAGGGTCCGCACGCTTAAGGTTTTGATGATAGTTATATTATGAGTTTATAAGTTTTGATGTACCGAAGGAGTTCGGAGTCCCGGATGAGATCGGGGACATGACGAGGAGTCTCGAAATGGTCAAGACGTAAAGATCGATATATTGGACGACTATATTCGGACCTCGGAAAGGTTGCGAGTGATTCGGATATTTTCGGAGGTACCGGAGAGTTACGGGAATACGAGGAAGAAGCAATGGGCCTTAATGGGCCTTAGTGGGAAGGACCAGGAGGTGGCCGCGCCCCTCCCAAGCCCAGTCCGAATTGGACAAGGGGTTTGGGGCGCGGCCCCTCTCTCCCTTCCTTCCCCTCTTCCCCCTTTCCCCCTTCTCCTAGTTGGACTAGGAAAGGAGGAAACCTACTCCAACTAGGAGTAGGAATCCTGCTCCCCTGGCGCGCCTCTCCTAGGGCCGGCCTCCTCCCCCCTTGCTCCTTTATATACGAAGGCAGGGGGGCACCTCTAGACACACAAGTTAATCTTCATGATCGTTCTCTTAGCCGTGTGCGGTGCCCCCCTCCACCATAATCCTCGATAATATTGTAGCGGTGCTTAGGCGAAGCCCTGCGACAGTAGAACATCAAGATCGTCACCACGCCGTCGTGCTGGCGGAACTCTTCCCCGATACTTTGCTGGATTGGAGTCCGGGGATCGTCATCGAGCTGAACGTGTGCTAGAACTCGTAGGTGCCGTAGTTTCGGTGCTTGATCGGTCGGGCCGTGAAGACATACGACTACATCAACCGCGTTGTCATAACGCTTCCGCTGTCGGTCTACGAGCGTACGTAGACAACACTCTCCCCTCTCGTTGCTATGCATCACCATGATCTTGCGTGTGCGTAGGAAATTTTTGAAATTACTACGTTCCCCAACACGAGGGTGGGGGCGCACCTCCCTGCCTCGTGGGCCCCTCGGTGCTCCTCCGGCGTACTTCTTCCTCCTATATATACACACGTACCCCCAAACGATCAGAACAGGAGCCAAAAACCTAATTCCACCGCCGCAACTTTCTGTATCCACGAGATCCCATCTTGGGGCCTGTTCCGGAGCTCCGCCGGAAGAGGGCCGTCATCACGGAGGGCTTCTACATCATCATAGCCTCTCCGATGAAGTGTGAGTAGTTTACCTCAGACCTTCGGGTCCATAGTTAGTAGCTAGATGGCTTCTTCTCTCTCTTTGAATCTCAATACAAAGTTCTCCCCCTCTCTTGTGGAGATCTATTCAATGTAATCTTCTTTTTGCGGTGTGTTTGTTGAGACCGATGAATTGTGGGTTTATGATCAAGTCTATCTATGAATAATATTTGAATATTCTCTGACTTCTTTTATGTAAGATTGGTTATCTTTGCAAGTCTTTTTGAATTATCCATTTGGTTTGGCCAACTAGATTGGTAGTTCTTGCCATGGGAGAAGTGCTTAGCTTTGGGTTCGATCTTGCGGTGTCCTTACCCAGTGACAGAAGGGGCAGCAAGGCACGTATTGCATCGTTGCCATCGAGGATAACAAGATGGGGTTTATTTCATATTGCATGAATTTATCTCTCTACATCATGTCATCTTGCTTAAGGCGTTACTCTGTTTTTAACTTAATACTCTAGATGCATGCTGGATAGCGGTCGATGAGTGGAGTAATAGTAGTAGATGCAGAATCGTTTCGATCTACTTGTCACGGACGTGATGCCTATATACATGATCATGCCTAGATATTCTCATAACTATGCTCAATTCTGTCAATTGCTCAACAGTAATTTGTTCACCCACCGTAGAATACTTATGCTCTTGAGAGAAGCCACTAGTGAAACCTATGCCCCTCGGGTCTATTCTCATCATATCAATCTCCATCACTTTAATCTTGCTTTGCTTTTTTACTTTAACTTTACTTTTTACTTTGCATCTTTATACCTAAAATACCAAAAATATTATATCTATCAGATCTCACTCTCGTAAGTGACCGTGAAGGGATTGACAACCCCTAATCGCGTTGGTTGCGAGTAGCTATCGTTTTGTGCAGGTACGAGGGACTTGAGCGAGGCCTCCTACTGGATTGATACCTTGGTTCTCAAAAACTGAGGGAAATACTTACGCTACTCTGCTGCATCATCCCTTCCTATTCGGGGAAAACCAACGCAAGCTCAAGACGTAGCAAGAAGGATTTCTCGCGCCGTTGCCGGAGAGTCTACGCAAAAAGTCAACATACCAAGTACCCATCACAATCCCTATCTCTCGCATTACATTATTTGCCATTTGCCTCTCGTTTTCCTCTCCCCCCAATTCACCCTTGTCGTTTTATTCGCCCTCTCTCTCTCTCTCTATCCTCCCTCTCTATTTGCCTCTTTTGCCCGCTTGCTTTTTGTGTGCCCGTGTGTTAGATTGCTTGTTTGTTGCGATGGCTCAAGATACTACTAAATTGTGTGACTTCACCAATGCCAATAATAATGATTTCCTTAGCACTCTGATTGCTCCTATTACCGATGTTGAATCTTGTGAAATTAATACTGCTTTGTTGAATCTTGTTATGAAAGATCAATTCGTCGGCCTTCCTAGTGAAGATGCCACTACTCATCTGAATAGCTTCGTTGATTTATGTGATATGCAAAAGAAAAAAGATGTCAATAATGATGTCATTAAATTGAAGCTATTTCCTTTTTCTCTTAGAGATCGTGCTAAAGCTTGGTTTTCGTCTTTGCCTAAGAATAGTATTGATTCATGGAACAAGTGCAAATATGCTTTTATCTCTAAGTATTTTCCTCCCGCTAAGATCATCTCTCTTAGAAACGATATTATGAACATTAAACAACTTGACCATGAACATGTTGCACAAGCTTGGGAGAGAATGAAATTAATGATACGTAATTGCCCTACTCATGGTTTGAATTTGTGGATGAGCATACAAAATTATTATGCCGGATTGAATTTTGCTTCTAGAAATCTTTTAGATTCGGCCGCGGGAGGCACTTTTATGGAAATCACTTTAGGAGATGCTACTAAACTCCTAGATAATATTATGGTTAATTATTCTCAATGGCATACTGAAAGATCTTCTAATAAAAAGGTGCATGTGATAGAAGAAATCAATGTGTTGAGTGGAAAGATGGATGAACTTATGAAATTATTTGCTACTAAGAGTGTTTCTTCTGATCCTAATGATATGCCTTTGTCTACTTTGATTGAGAATAACAATGAATCTATGGATGTGAATTTTGTTGGTAGGAATAATTTTGGTAACAACGCTTATAGAGGGAATTTTAATCCTAGGCCATATCCTAGTAATCCTTCTAATAATTATGGGAATTCCTACAACAACTCTTATGGAAATTATAATAAGATGCCCTCTGAATTTGAGAATAGAGTTAAAGAGTTTATGAGTTCACAAAAGAATTTTAATGCTTTGCTTGAAGAAAAATTGCTTAAAGTTGATGATTTGGCTAGAAACGTTGATAGAATTTCTCTTGAGGTTGATTCTTTAAAGCTTAGATCTATTCCTCCTAAGCATGATATCAATGAGTCTCTCAAAGCCATGAGAATTTCCATTGATGAGTGCCAGGAAAGAACCGCTAGGATGCGTGCTTCCAAAGATGCCTTTATTAAAGCGTGTTCCTCCAATTCCTATGAAAATCAAGAAGAAGATCTAAAAGTTATTGATGTGTCCCATTAAATCTTTGTTTTGCAATATGAATCTTGACGAAACTGAATATGATCTTCCTTTACCTAGCAGGCGTTCTAAAAATTCGGAGTATTTAGATCTTAATGATGAAATTGATGAAAGTGAAATTGAAAGAAATAAAAATCTAGATGTTGCTAAACCCACTATATTGGATTTCAAGGAATTTAATTATGAAAGTTGCTCTTTAATTGGTTGTATTTCCTTGTTGCAATCCGTGCTAAATTCTCCACATGCTTATAGTCAAAATAAAGCCTTCACCGAACATATTGTTGATGCCTTGATGCAATCTTATGAATAAAAACTTGAGTTGAAAGTTTCTATCCCTATAAAACTCTATGATGAGTGGGAACCAACTATTAAAATTAAAATTAAAGATCATGAGTTTTATGCTTTGTGTGATTTGGGAGCTAGTGTCTCTACTATTCCCAAGACTTTGTGTGATTTGCTAGATTTCCGTAATTTTGATGATTGCTCTCTAAACTTGCATCTTGCGGATTCCACTATTAAGAAACCTATGGGAAGGATTAATGATGTTCTTATTGTTGCAAATAGGAATTATGTGCCCGTAGATTTCATTCTTGTTGATATAGATTGCAATCCTTCTTGCCCTATTATTCTTGACAGACCTTTCCTTAGAACGGTTGGTGCGATTATTGATATGAAGGAAGGGAATATTAGATTTCAATTTACATTAAAAAAGGGCATGGAACACTTTTCAAGAAATAAAACAAAATTACCATATGAAACTATCATGAGAGCCACTTATGGATTGCCTACCAAAGATGGCAATACCTAGATCTATCCTCGCTTTTATGCCTAGCTAGGGGCGTTAAACGATAGCGCTTGTTGGGAGGCAACCCAATTTTATTTTTATTCCTTGATTTTTTCTCCTGTTTAGTAATAAATAAATTATTTAGCCTCTGTTTTGGTTGTGTTTTTTGTGTTTAATTAGTGTTTGTGCCAAGTAGAACCGTTGGGAAGACTTGGGGAAAGTCTTGTTGAACTTGCTATAAAAAACAGAAACTTTAGCGCTCACGAGAACTGCTGTAATTTTTATTTGGAGAGTTCTATTTAGTTAATTATTTTTGCAGATGATTAATAGATAAATTCCTCACGTCCATAAATTTATTTTAGAATTTTTGGGGTTCCAGATTTTGCGCTAGCTACAGATTACTACAGACTGTTCTGTTTTTGACAGATTCTGTCTTTCGTGCGTTGTTTGCTTATTTTGATGAATCTATGGCTAGTAAAAAAGTTTATAATCCATAGAGAAGTTGTAATACAGTAGGTTTAACACCAATATAAATAAATAATGAGTTAACTATAGTATCTTGAAGTGGTCTTTTGTTTTCTTTCGCTAACGGAGCTCACGAGTTTTCTATTTTGAGTTTTGTGTTGTGAAGTTTTCAAGTTTTGGGTGAATTCCTTTGATGGATCATGGAACAAGGAGTGGCAAGAGCCTAAGCTTGGGTATGCCCATGGCACCCCCAAGATAATCAAAGGACACCAAAAAGTCAAAGCTTGGGGATGCCCTGGAAGGCATCCCCTCTTTCGTCCACTTCCATCGGTAATTTACTTGGAGCTATATTTTTATTCACCAACATGATATGTGTTTTGCTTGGAGCATCTTGCATTATTTGTGTCTTTGTGTCTTAGTATGACACAATCATCCTTGCTGTACACACCTTTTGAGAGAGTCATACATGAATTAAAATTTGATAGAATACTCTATGTGCTTCACTTATATCTTTTGAGCTAAGTAATTTTGCTCTATGTGCTTCACTTATATCTTTTGAGCTAAGTGGTTTTGCTCTATGTGCTTCACTTATATATTTTGAGCTAGTTAATTTTGCTCTATGTGCTTCACTTATATCTTTTGAGCATTATAATTTTGCTCTATGTGCTTCACTTAGATCTTTTAGAGCACGGTGGTGGATTTGTTTTAAAGAAACTATTGATCTCTCATGCTTCACTTAAATTATTTTGAGAGTCTCTTAATAGCATGGCAATTTGCTTAATAATAATATGCATGGTATTCAAGATTTGTTAAACTTTCTTTTGAGTGTGTTGAATACTAAGAAAAGATTGAAGCTTGATAATTGTTTTGAGATATGGAGGTGATAATATTAAAGTCATGCTAGTTGAGTAGTTGTGAATTTAAAGAATACTTGTGTTAAAAGTTTGTGATTCCCGTAGCATGCACGTATGGTGAACCGTTATGTGATGAAGTCGGAGCATGATTTATTTATTGATTGTCTTCCTTATGAGTGGCGGTCGGGGATGAGCGATGGTCTTTTCCTACCAATCTATCCCCCTAAGAGCATGCGCGTAATACTTTGCTTTGATAACTTCTAGATTTTTGCAATAAGTATATGAATTCTTTATGACTAATGTTGAGTCCATGGATCATACACACTCTCACCCTTCCACCTTTGCTAGCCTCTCTAATACCGCACACTTTTCGCCGGTATCATACACCTACCATATATACCTTTCTCAAAACAGCCACCATACCTACCTATTATGGCATCTCCATAGCCATTCTGAGATATATTGCCATGCAACTTTCCACCGTTCCGCTTATCATGACACACTCCATCATTGTCATATTGCATATCCCGTTACACCACCGGAGGCATTCATATAGAGTCATATTTTGTTCTAAGTATTGAGTTGTAAGAAAAATAAAAGTGTGATGATCATCATTATTAGAGCATTGTCCCAGTGAGGAAAGAATGATGGAGACTATGATTCCCCCATAAGTCGGGATGAGACTCCGGACGAAAAAAGAGAGGCCATAAAAAAAGATAAAAGGCCCAAACAAAAAAATATAAATAATAAAAAAATGAGAGAAAAAGAGAGAAGGGACAATGTTACTATCCTTTTACGACACTTGTGCTTCAAAGTAGCACCATGATCTTCATAGTAGAGAGTCTCTCATGTTATCACTTTCATATACTAGTGGGAATTTTTCATTATAGAACTTGGCTTGTATATTCCAATGATGGGTTTCCTCAAATTGCCCTAGGTCTTCATGAGCAAGCAAGTTGGATGCACACCCACTTAGTTTCTTTTTGAGCTTTCATATACTTATAGCTCTAGTGCATCCGTTGCATGGCAATCCCTACTCACTCACATTGATATCTATTGATGGGCATATCCATAGCCCATTGATACGCCTAGTTGATGTGAGACTATCTTCTCCTTTTTGTCTTCTCCACAACCACCATTCTATTCCACCTATAGTGCTATATCCATGGCTCACGCTCATGTATTGCGTGAAGATTGAAAAAGTTAGAGTATGAAACAATTGCTTGGCTTGTCATCGGGGTTGTGCATGATTTAAATACTTTGTGTGGTGAAGATAGAGCATAGCCAGACTATATGATTTTGTAGGGATAACTTTCTTTGGCCATGTTATTTTGAGAAGACATAATTGCTTTGTTAGTATGCTTGAAGTATTATTATTTTTCTATGTCAATATAAACTTTTGTCTTGAATCTTTCTAATCTGAATATTCATACCACAATTAAGAAGATTTGCATTGAAATTATGCCAAGTAGCACTCCGCATCAAAAATTCTCTTTTTATCATTTACCTACTCGAGGACGAGCAGGAATTAAGCTTGGGGATGTCTGATACGTCTTCAACGTATCTATAATTTTTGATTGCTCCATGCTATATTATCTACTGTTTTGGACTATATTGGGCTTTATTTTCCACTTTTATATTATTTTGGGACTAACCTATTAACCGGAGGCCCAGCCCAGAATTGCTGTTTTTTGCCTATTTCAGTGTTTCGAAGAAACGGAATATCAAACGGAGTCCAAACGGAATAAAACCTTCGGGAACGTGATTTTCTCACCGAATGTGATCCAGGAAACTTGGACCCTGCTCCAAGGAACAAAAGAGGTGGTCACGAGGGTGGGGGCGCGCCCCCCCTTGGGCGCGCCCCCCTGCCTTGTGGGCCCCTCGGTGCTCCTCCGGCGTACTTCTTCCTCCTATATATACACACGTACCCCCAAACGATCAGAACAGGAGCCAAAAACCTAATTCCACCGCCGCAACTTTCTGTATCCACGAGATCCCATCTTGGGGCCTGTTCTGGAGCTCCGCCGGAAGAGGGCCGTCATCACGGAGGGCTTCTACATCATCATAGCCTCTCCGATGAAGTGTGAGTAGTTTACCTTAGACCTTCGGGTCCATAGTTAGTAGCTAGATGGCTTCTTCTCTCTCTCTGAATCTCAATACAAAGTTCTCCCCCTCTCTTGTGGAGATCTATTCGATGTAATCTTCTTTTTGCGGTGTGTTTGTTGAGACCGATGAATTGTGGGTTTATGATCAAGTCTATCTATGAATAATATTTGAATCTTCTCTGAATTCTTTTATGTATGATTGGTTATCTTTTCAAGTCTCTTCGAATTATCCGTTTGGTTTGGCTAACTAGATTGGTAGTTCTTGCCATGGGAGAAGTGCTTACCTTTGGGTTCGATCTTGCGGTGTCCTTACCCAGTGACAGAAGGGGCAGCAAGGCACGTATTGCATCGTTGCCATCGAGGATAACAAGATGGGGTTTATTTCATATTGCATGAATTTATCTCTCTACATCATGTCATCTTGCTTAAGACGTTACTATGTTTTTAACTTAATACTCTAGATGCATGCTGGATAGCGGTCGATGAGTGGAGTAATAGTAGTAGATGCAGAATCATTTCGATCTACTTGTCACGGACGTGATGCCTATATACATGATCATGCCTAGGTATTCTCATAACTATACAATTTTGTCAATTGCTCAACAGTAATTTGTTCACCCACCGTAGAATACTTATGCTCTTGAGAGAAGCCACTAGTGAAACCTATGGCCCCCGGGTCTATTCTCATCATATCAATCTCCATCACTTAAATCTTGCTTTGCTTTTTTACTTTGCCTTTACTTTTTACTTTGCATCTTTATACCTAAAATACCTAAAATATTATATCAATCAGATCTCACTCTCGTAAGTGACTGTGAAGGGATTGACAACCCCTAATCGCATTGGTTGCGAGTAGCTATCATTTTGTGCAGGTATGAGGGACTTGAGCGTGGCCTCCTACTGGATTGATACCTTGGTTCTAAAAAACTGAGGGAAATACTTACGCTACTCTGCTGCATCATCCCTTCCTCTTCGGGGAAAACCAACGCAAGCTCAAGACGTAGCAAGCACCGCTAGGTGAAGCACCACCCCCAGCAAACCAAGACATTATGAACGCTTGGCAGTCCCGTGCTGATGATTATTTCCTGGTTCAGTGCGGCATGCTGTAGAGCTTAGAACCGGGGCTCCAGAAGCGTTTTGAGCAACACGGAGCATATGAGAAGTTCCAAGAGCTGAAAATGGTTTTCCAAGCTCATGCCCGGGTCGAGAGATATGAAGTCTCTGACAAGTTCTACAGTTGTAAGATGGAGGAGAATAGTTCCGTCAGCGAGCACATACTCAAAATGTCTGGGTTACACAACCGCTTGTCTCAGCTAGGAGTTAATCTCCCGGATGATGCGGTCGTTGACAGAATCCTTCAGTCGCTCCCAGCTAGCTACAAGAGCTTTGTGATGAACTTCAATATGCAGGGGATGAAAAAGACCATTCCTGAGGTATATTCAATGCTGAAATCAGCGGAGGTGGAAATCAAAAAGGAACATCAAGTGTTGATGGTGAATAAAACCACTAAGTTCAAGAAGGGCAAGGGTAAAAAGAACTTCAAGAATGACGGCAAGGGAGTTGCCGCGCCCGGTAAGCAAGCTGCCGGGAAGAAGCCAAAGAATGGACCCAAGCCCGAGACTGAGTGTTTTTATTGCAAGGGAAGTGGTCACTGGAAGCGGAACTTCCCCAAGTACTTAGTGGACAAGAAGGCCGGCAACACCAAAGGTATATGTGATATACATGTTATTGATGTGTACCTTACCAGTACTCGTAGTAGCTCCTAGGTATTTGATACTGGTGCAGTTGCTCACATTTGTAACTCAAAACAGGAGCTGTGGAATAAGCGGAGACTGGCGAAGGACGAGGTGACGATGCACGTCGGGAATGGTTCCAAGGTCGATGTGATCGCCGTCGGCACGCTACCTCTACATTTACCTACGGGATTAGTTTTAAACCTCAATAATTGTTATTTAGTGCCAGCTTTGAGCTTGAACATTGTATCAGGATCTTGTTTAATACGAGATGGCTACTCATTTAAATCCGAGAATAATGGTTGTTCTATTTATATGAGAGATATGTTTTATGGTCATGCCCCGCTGGTCAATGGTGTATTCTTATTTAATCTCGAACGTGATGTTACACATATTCATAGTGTGAATACCAAAAGATGTAAGGTTGATAATGATAGTCCCACATACTTGTGGCACTGCCGCCTTGGTCACATTGGTGTCAAACGCATGAAGAAACTCCATGCAGATGGACTTTTGGAGTCTCTTGATTATGAATCATTTGACACGTGCGAACCATGCCTCATGGGCAAAATGACCAAGACTCCGTTCTCTGGAACAATAGAGCGAGCAACCAACTTACTGGAAATCATACATACTGATGTGTGCGGTCTAATGAGTGTTGAGGCTTTCGGTGGCTATCGTTATGTTCTCACCCTCACTGATGACTTGAGTAGATATGGGTATGTCTACTTAATGAAACACAAGTCTGAGACCTTTGAAAAGTTCAAGGAATTTCAGAGTGAGGTTGAGAATCAACGTGACAGGAAAATCAAGTTCTTACGATCAGATCGTGAGGGAGAATATTTGAGTCACGAATTTGGCACGCACTTACGGAAATGTGGAATAGTTTCACAACTCACGCCGCCTGGAACACCTCAGCGTAATGGTGTGTCCGAACGTCGTAATCGCACTCTATTGGATATGGTGCGATCTATGATGTCTCTTACCGATCTACCGCTGTCATTTTGGGGCTATGCTTTAGAGACTGCCACATTCACTTTAAATAGGGCTCCGTCGAAACCCGTTGAGACGACACCGTATGAATTATGGTTTGGGAAGAAACCAAAGCTGTCGTTTCTAAAAGTTTGGGGATGTGATGCTTATGTGAAGAAACTTCAACCTGAAAAGCTCGAGCCCAAATCAGAAAAATGCGTCTTCATAGGATACCCTAAAGAAACTATTGGGTATACCTTCTACCTCAGATCCGAAGGCAAGATCTTTGTTGCCAAGAATGGATCCTTTCTAGAGAAAGAGTTTCTCTCAAAAGAAGTAAGTGGGAGGAAAGTAGAACTTGATGAAGTATTGCCTCTTGAACCAGAGAGTAGCGCAGCTCAAGAAAATGTTCCTGAGGTGCCTGCACCGACTAGAGAGGAAGTTAATGATGATGATCATGAAACTTCAGATCAAGTTGCTACTGAACTTCATAGGTCCACAAGGACACGTTCTGCACCAGAGTGGTACGACAACCCTGTCCTGGAAATCATGTTGTTGGACAATGGTGAACCTTCGAACTATGAAGAAGCGATGGTGGGCCTAGATTCTGACAAATGGCTGGAAGCCATGAAATCCGAGATAGGATCCATGTATGAAAACGAAGTATGGACTTTGACTGACCTGCCCGTTGATCAGCGAGCCATAGAAAATAAATGGATCTTTAAGAAGAAGACAGACGCGGATGGTAATATGACCATCTATAAGGCTCGTCTTGTCGCTAAGGGTTATCGACAAGTTCAAGGGGTTGACTACGATGAGACTTTCTCACCCATAGTGAAGCTGAAGTCCGTCCGAATCATGTTAGCAATTGCCGCATTCTATGATTATGAGATATGGCAAATGGACGTCAAAACCGCATTCCTTAATGGTTTCCTTAAGGAAGAATTGTATATGATGCAGCCGGAAGGTTTTGTCGATCCTAAGAATGCTGACAAGGTGTGCAAGCTCCAACGCTCAATCTATGGGCTGGTGCAAGCATCTCGGAGTTGGAACATTCGATTTGATGAGATGATCAAAGCGTTTGGGTTTACGCAGACTTATGGAGAAGCCTGTGTTTACAAGAAAGTGAGTGGGAGCTCTGTAGCATTTCCCATATTATATGTGGATAACATACTATTGATGGGAAATGATATAGAATTCTTGGAATGTTGGGGAACGTAGTAATTTCAAAAAAATTCCTACGCACACGCAAGATCATGGTGATGCATAGCAACGAGAGGGGAGAGTGTTGTCTACGTACCCTCATAGACCGGCAACGGAAGCGTTGACACGACGTAGAGGAAGTAGTCGTACGTCTTCCCGATCCGACCGATCCAAGTACCGAACATACGGCACCTTCGAGTTTTGCACACGTTCAACTCGGTGACGTCCCTCGAGCTCCGATCCAGCTGAGTGTTGAGGGAGAGTTTCGTCAACACGACGGCGTGATGACGGTGATGATGTTCTACCAACGTAGGGCTTCGCCTAAGCACCGCTACGATATGACCAAGGTGGAATATGGTGGAAGGGGGCACCACACACGGCTAAGGAACGATCATGAAGATCAACTTGTGTGTCATGGGGTGCCCCTTGCTCCCATATATAAAGGAGGGAGAGGGGGAGGTGCGGCCGGCCCTAGGGGTGTGCCTGGAGGAGTCCTACTCCCACCGGGAGTAGGACTCCCCCCTCTTGCCTTGTTGGAGAAGGAAAGGGGAAGGGGGAAAGAGGAAAGGGGGGCGCCGCCCCCTCTTTCCTTGTCCTATTCGGACTAGGGGGGGAGGGGGCGTGCGGCCTTCCCTGGCCGGCCCTCCTCTTCTCCCTTAGGGCCCATGTAGGCCCATTAACCACCCCCCCTCGGGGGGGGGGTTCCGGTAACCCCCAGTACTCCGGTAAAATCCCGATTTCACCCGGAACGTTTCTGATATCCAAATATAGGCTTCCAATATATCAATCTTTATGTCTTGACCATTTCGAGACTCCTCGTCATGTCCGTGATCACATCCAGGACTCCGAACAACCTTCAGTACATCAAAACACAAAAACCCTAATTACGATCGTCACCAAACTTTAAGCGTGCGGACCCTATGGGTTCGAGAACTATGTAGACATGACCGAGACACGTCTCCGGTCAATAACCAATAGCGGAACCTGGATGCTCATACTGGCTCCTACATATTCTACGAAGATCTTTATCGGTCAGACCGCATAACAACATACGTTGTTCCCTTTTTTATCGGTATGTTACTTGCCCGAGATTCGATCGTCGGTATATCAATACCTAGTTCAATCTTGTTACCAGCAAGTCTCTTTACTCGTTCCATAATACATCATCCCGCAACTAACTTATTAGTTGCAATGCTTGCAAGGCTTGAGTGATGTGTATTACCGAGAGGTCCCAGAGATACCTCTCCGACAATCGGAGTGACAAATCCTAATCTCGAGATACGCCAACCCAACAAGTACCTTTGGAGACACCTGTAGAGCACCTTTATAATCACCCAGTTACGTTGTGACGTTTGGTAGCACACAAAGTGTTCCTCCGGTAAACGGGCGTTGCATAATCTCATAGTCATAGGAACATGTATAAGTTATGAAGAAAGCAATAGCAACAAACTAAACGATCAAGTGCTAAGCTAACGGAATGGTTCAAGTCAATCACATCATTCTCCTAATGATGTGATCCCGTTAATCAAATGACAACTCATGTCTATGGCTAGGAAACATAACCATCTTTGATCAACGAGCTAGTCAAGTAGAGGCATACTAGTGACACTCTGTTTGTCTACGTATTCACACATGTATTATGTTTCCAGTTAATACAATTCTAGCATGAATAATAAACATTTATCATGATATAAGGAAATAAATAATAGCTTTTATTATTGCCTCTAGGGCATATTTCCTTCAGTCTCTCACTTGCACTAGAGTCAATAATCTAGATTACACAGTAATGATTCTAACACCCATGGAGCCTTGGTGCTGATCATGTTTTGCTCGTGGAAGAGGCTTAGTCAGCGGGTCTGCAACATTCAGATCCGTATGTATCTTGCAAATTTCTATGTCTCCCACTTGGACTAAATCCCGAATGGAATTGAAGCGTCTCTTGATGTGCTTGGTTCTCTTGTGAAATCTGGATTCCTTTGCCACAAGTTCAAGGGGTTGACTGCGATGAGACTTTCTCACCGTAGCGAAGCTGAAGTCCGTCCGAATCATGTTAGCAATTGCCGCATTCTATGATTATGAGATATGGCAAATGGACGTCAAAACGGCATTCCTTAATGGTTTCCTTAAGGAAGAATTGTATATGATGCATCCGGAAGGTTTTGTCGATCCTAAGAATGCTGACAAGGTGTGCAAGCTCCAACGCTCAATCTATGGGTTGGTGCAAGCATCTCGGAGTTGGAACATTCGATTTGATGAGATGATCAAAGCGTTTGGGTTTACGCAGACTTATGGACAAGTCTGTGTTTACAAGAAAGTGAGTGGGAGCTCTGTAGCATTTCTCATATTATATGTGGATGACATACTATTGATGGGAAATGATATAGAATTCTTGGAAAGCATAAAGGCCTACTTGAACAAGTGTTTTTCAATGAAGTATCTTGGAGAAGCTGCTTATATATTAGGCATCAAGATCTATAGAGATAGATCGAGACGCCTCATTGGTCTTTCACAGAGTACGTACCTTGACAAGATATTGAAGAAGTTCAATATGGATCAGTCAAAGAAGGGGTTCTTGCCTGTGTTGCAAGGTATGAGATTGAGCACGGCTCAATGCCCGACAGAAGATAGAGAAAAGATGAATGTCGTCCCCTATGCCTCGGCCATAGGGTCTATTATATATGCCATGCTGTGTACCAGACCTGATGTAAACCTTGCCGTAAGTTTGGTAGGAAGGTACCAATGTAATCCCGGCATGGAACACTGGACAGCAGTCAAGAATATCCCGAAGTACCTGAAAAGGACTAAGGATATGTTTCTCGTTTATGGAGGTGACGAAGAGCTCGTCGTAAAGGGTTACGTCGATGCTAGCTTCGACACAGATCTGGATGACTCCAAGTCACAAACCGGATACGTGTATATTTTGAATGGTGGGGCAGTCAGCTGGTGCAGTTGCAAGTAAAGCGTCATGACGGGATCTACATGTGAAGCAGAGTACATGGCAGCCTCGGAGGCAGCACAAGAAGCAATCTGGGTGAAGGAGTTTATTACCGACCTAGGAGTTATTCCCAATGCGTCGGGCCCGATGACTCTCTTCTGTGACAACATTGGAGCTATTGCCCTTGCCAAGGAGCTCAGGTTTCACAGGAAGGCCAGGCATATCAAGCCTCTTCCTCGAGCAAATGAAGAGGTTTCACAGGAAGACCAGGCATATCAAGCCGCTTCAACTCCATTCGTGAAAATGTTCAAAATGGAGACATAGATATTTGTAAAGTGCATATGGACCTGAATGTCGCAGATCCGTTGACTAAACCTCTTCCTCGAGCAAAACATGATCAACACCAGAACTCTATGGGTGTTCGATTCATCACAATGTAACTAGATTACTGACTCTAGTGCAAGTGGGAGACTGTTGGAAATATGCCCTAGAGGCAATAATAAAATGGTTATTATTATATTTCCTTGTTCATGATAATTGTCTATTGGTCATGCTATAATTGTGTTATCCAGAAATTGTAATACATGTGTGAATACATAGACCACAACATGTCCCTAGTGAGCCTCTAGTTGACTAGCTCGTTGATCAATAGATGATTACGGGTTCCTAACCATGGACATTGGATGTCATTGATAACGGGATCACATCACCAGGAGAATGATGTGATGGACATGACCCAATCCTAAGCATAGCACAAGATCGTGTAGTTCGTCTGCTAGAGCTTTTCCGAATGTCAAGTATCATTTCCTTAGACCATGAGATTGTGCAAATCCGGGATACCGTAGGAGTGCTTTGGGTGTACCAAACGTCACAACGCAACTGGGTGATTATAAAGGTGCACTACAAGTATTTCCAAAAGTGTCTGTTGGGTTGGCATGAATCGAGACTGAGATTTGTCACTCCATATGACGGAGAGGTATCTCTGGGCCCACTCGGTAATGCATCATCATAATGAGCTCAGTGTGACTAAGTAGTTGGTCACGGGATCATGCATTACGGCACGAGTAAAGTGACTTGCCGGTAACGAGATTGAACGAGGTATTGGGATATCGACGATCGAATCTCGGGCAAGTAACGTACCGATTGACAAAGGGAATTATATACGGGATTGCTTGAATCCTCGACATCGTGGTTCATCCGATGAGATCATCGTGTAACATGTGGGAGTCAACATGGGTATCCAGATCCCGCTGTTGGTTATTGGCCGGAGAGTTGTCTCGGTCATGTCTGCATGGTTCCCGAACCCGTAGGGTCTACACACTTAAGGTTCGATGACGCTAGGGTTATTAGGAAGACTTGTATGTGATTACCGAATGTTGTTCGGAGTCCCGGATGAGATCCCGGACGTCACGAGGAGTTCCGAAATGGTCCGGAGGTGAAGATTTATATGTAGGAAGTTGTCATACGATCACCGAAAAGGTTCGGGGGCATATCGGTATTGTACCGGGGCCACCGGAGGGGTTTCGGGGGTCCACCGAGAGGGGCCACCTCTCTCGAAGGGCCTAATGGGCTGTAGAGGAAAGGGAACCAGCCCTACATGGGTTGGGCACAACCCCCCCTTGGGCCCATGCGCCTAGGGTTGGGGGGGGGGGCCCTAAGGGGGGCGCCCCCCTTGCTTGGGGGGCAAGCCCCCTCCCCTTGGCCGCCGCCCCCCTCTAGATCTCATCTAGAGGGAGCCGGCCCCCTTCCTCCTTCCCCTATATATAGAGGGGCAAGGGGAGGGCTGCACACACCATCCAAGGCGCAGCCCCTCCCCTCCCCAACATCTCTCCTCCTCCGCAAGAGCTTGGCGAAGCCCTGCCGGAGTACTGCAGCTCCACCACCACCACGCCGTCGTGCTGCTGTTGGAGCCCTCTTCCTCAACCTCTCCCTCCTCCTTGCTGGATCAAGGCGCGGGAGACGTCCTCGCTCCGTACGTGTGTTGAACGCGGAGGTGCCGTCCGTTCGGCGCTAGGATCTTCGGTGATTTGGATCACGACGAGTACGACTCCATCGACCCTGTTCTCTTGAACGCTTCTGCTCGCGATCTACAAGGGTATGTAGATGCACTCCTCTCCCCTCGTTGCTACATGACTCCATAGATTGATCTTGGTGATGCGTAGAAAATTTTAAATTTCTGTTACGATCCCCAAAGAGAGCTGGTTGGGGGCGCGGCTGGAGATGCTCTAACGGTTGTGATCTACTTCAAAAGAGGCCTACTAGAATGTTTTGTTTCTTGCCGGGATTTGTAGCACACCTCTTTAATTTTTATATCATATACACCCTCTATTCACTAATGTAGAAAAGTGCCAAAATGTCTACACTAGTGAGCAAAGTACTCCCTCTGTTCTAAAATAAATGACTCAACTTTGTACTAACTTTAGTATAAAGTTAGTATAAATTTGGGTCATCTATTTTAGAACGGAGGGAGTAGTATTTTTAGCACTATAGTATAACGGATAGATAGACCGAGATAGAACTGTCCCTAAATTGTGTGAGCTATTGTCACTCGCAGCTCTCGTAGACACAAAGCGAACCCAACACGCGAATGGCTAGTGCAATTGCAATATATAATGACGTGTTTTCCCAGACGTCAGATCACGTCACGCAGGGACGACCCATTGGTAAAATCACCTTCTCTGCATGCGCCACGATTTTACTTCCGTCCACACCGTGATCCAACAATGGATGATGAGAAGCTCCTTTTCCGCAAGAGTTTAATCATGGAAAGTTGGAAACCCCCTCACCAAACTCACCTCGAGACGCCTATAAAACCCAGGCCCCCTCCATGGAGTCGCTGCACTTGCACCGGCCGCGCACTGCACTAACCACAGAGATCGATGGCCGTCCAAGTCGTGACGTCCGAGCTGGTCGCGCCGAGCGAGGCCACCCCGCGGCGCGCGCTCTGGCTGTCCAACCTCGACCTCGGCGCCAGGAACGGCTACTCCCCGACCGTCTACTTCTTCCGAGCGCCCGATCGCGGCGACGGCAAGGCCGGGTCCTTCTTCTCGGCCGGCGTCCTCAGGGCGGCGCTGGCCAGGGCGCTGGTCCCGTTCCACCCCTTCGCCGGCGCGCGGGCCGCGGCGGCCGGGCGGAGATCGACTGCAACGACGAGGGCGCGCTCTTCGTCGTCGCGCGGTCCGAGGCCGCGCTCGACGACTTCCAGGGCTTCGCGCCGTCCAAGGCGATGCGCGACATGTTCGTGCCGCCGTATGACAACGCCGGCGCGGGCGCTCCCTTGCTCATGCTTCAGGTTTGCTGCATGGATCATCTTCTAATTAATGGATCATTTTGCTTACGTGCATGGCATATTGTGTTAGTCCAACTAATCCTATATATGCAACATGGCTAAACTAAAAAAAATGAAAGGAAGACTTTTATCTTTCCGATTTGTGAGGAATGAAACGAGAAAGATGAAGATTAGAAGACTGACTAGATTCTTTGAGATGAGAAAGATGGTCAAGGTCAAGTGCACATAGACTGATTAACAGACGACGTGTCGGCAACCGGCATGCAGGTCACCTTCTTCCGCTGCGGCGGCGTGGCGCTCGGCACGGCCATGCACCACTTCGTCATCGACGGCCGCAGCGCCTTCCACTTCATCCAGACGTGGGCCAGCATCGCCCGCGGGGACGCCAGCGCCACCGTGGCCCCGTCCCTCGACCGCACCCCACTGTGCGCGCGCTCCCCGCCGGCCGTCCACTTCGACCACAGCCGCGAGTACCGCCTCACCGCCCCCGCATCAACCGATCCTCCTGCCGCTGGCGGCGTCAAGCCGTCGTCGGAGTACGCCAGCGCCATCCTCCGCGTGACCGGCGCACAGGCCGCGGCGCTCCGTGCGCGCGCGGGCGCGCCCCGCGTGTCCACGTTCCGCGCGCTGGTGGCCCACGTCTGGCGCTGCGCGTGCGCGGCGCGGTCCCTCGCCCCCGACGCCGAGTCCCGCCTCTACACCATCATCGACATGCGCGCCCGCCTGTCCCCGCCGCTCCCGGACGCCTACTTCGGCAACGCGGTGGTGCGCACGTCGGTGTCCGCCAGGGTGGGCGACCTGCTGTCCGGCCCGCTCGGGTTCGCGGCGCGGCGGCTCCGCGCGGCGACGGGGCAGGGCGACGAGTACGCGCGGTCGGTGGTGGACTACCTCGAGACGGCGGACATGGGGGCGCTGCCGAGTAGCGGGTTGCCGGGGACGGACCTGCGGGTGATCAGCTGGATGGGGATGCCGTCGCACGACGCCGACTTCGGGTGGGGCGAGCCGGCGCTCCTGGCGCCGGCCCTCATGTTCTACCCGGGGTTCGTGTACCTGATGAGCTGCCCGGGCAAGGGCGGCGACGTGGCGGTGGCCGTTTCGCTGGAGCCGGATCCCTTGGCGAGGTTCAGGGAGCTCTTCTTCGAGGAGATGGCCGCCATGGAGTGAGACTCGCCGTAGCGATGATCGTGCTACGTCCACGTGAACGTGTAATGTGTATTGTGCAGGTGAGAGTATGTAGTAATAACTGGCAGAATTGTGCTTGTACCCTTGAATTGAAGCAAAATTATGTCTTTCTTAGGCGAACTTCATACACAAATACTCACTACTCGTGTATAATCAGAATTTCATGCGAAAAAGGATCAAAATGACATGCAAAAGAACTGCCACACCATGTGATCCTTTTTTTTTTTAGAGAAAACGTGATCCGAATTTGAGTAAGCAACGGCCCGGGGGCTGGGCCCCACAGACGCAGCGCGCTGGGCGGGCCCAATCAACGGAGGGGCAGTTGCGCTGCGAGTTCGCAACCAATCTCGCGAACCAACGCGCTATCGGAGGGGCGACTCCGCCTTCCCCTCGCGGCGCCTCCGTCCCAAAACCAAAACTTCCCTCCACTTCAAACCAAACCCTAACCAAACCTCCGCCCCGGTTCTGGCATTGCAATGGAGTTCGCCGCGCGAGGCCGAGAAACCGCCGCGGCCGACGGCGTTGGCGTCGGCGATGGCCGCCGCCTCCCCGATCCTCCGCCGCCGCACGGTAATGAGGCTCCGCCGGGCCCTCTCTCGCCCGGGACTGCCAAATCTCCTCTCTTTTCGTGCGGTTGCTCCAATGTCTATGCTTTGCGGTTTGTGGGAAGAAAGTGAATTTTTCTTGTGTTGAAATTCGTCCCTGACTGCACATTGCTAGTTCTTTTTTTCTTTGGCGAATCGCGAGAGAGGTTCGGGGATTAGCGTGAGATTGTTTCGGCAGAGTGTACAAATCTAAGAGAGACAGATGATCATTCTCCGATTCAGTTTTTGTTCACCCTAATTCTCAGTTGATTTCATAAAAAGTTTCATACAGTTGTAAAAATATTCACTGTGATGTACTAATTGGTTCATCCTGGGCAAAAGAGGAATGTAGTGTTTGTTCTCAGAGTTACAGAAAATTATGAAATCTTGCACATAGCGCAATGCCGGATCGGCGGTTTTCGGGGTCGACTGTGAACTAAGAAATTCTCCGACGAATGAGAATTAGCGAAACTGTACTTTTTTGGTAGAGAAACCGCTAAAAGTTTGTGTCTAAACATATAAATCTTTGAAGACATTATTCACAAGTCTATGAATAGGCTATTATTTACCACTGCAACGGTGCACGCCATGTGCCTAAATACTATGCTCTGTCGGTAGTGATACCTTAAGCCCTGTCATCCACAATGCTCTGCCTCGCAATCCTGCCTGCGCCTGGGTCGTGTTCATTTTTGGGATTAAAAGTAGCAAATCACCGCATACCATATTTAAGAGTGGCAGATCCTTCAAAAGATATCTCCAGAAATCCGAAACTTCCCTATTTTATAATGATTATATTATGATGTGATGATCATAAATACTTTCTGATTATTTTGATGTTACAACATGTGATGCCATGAAAAAGAATATCATATGATGCACGGTTAGTACAATACTTTGGCCTATTATAGTACTGATCGTTCTGTCCATTGGCAACGAGAAGGCAATGATGCTGACTCACCACAGGCAGACATGGTGGCGCTGGTGTTGAGGAGGGAGCAGCTGCTGCACGAGCTCCACAAGGAGCGCATCCGCCACGATATGATCTTGTGCGAGCTTGCCCAAACAGAGCGCGCCATGACCGCGTGCTTAGCAGGGCTTGGCGCTTTACGTGGGTTGTCGTTGATGACTCCACGGGAAGAGGTGATGTACCGCACGCCGCGGTCCAGTGAGGAAGCTTCTTGGTGGTACAGGAGTCCCTCGGGGCAAGTGATACCTCCTGTTTACCCACACGTTGAACGGTCGCCGTCACCAGTGCCGCAGCGAAGGCCAGTCGATGATGCTGAGCAGCAAGAACGCGGCAGCTCATCTAGGCCAGCTGTAGCAACTCCTTCAGCGTTTCCTGAAGTGGAACTATTCCGGTCACTGAGCAAGGACCCTGCAGTGGAAGCTTTGGTACCTGCTGTGACCAATGTCGTTGCCAAACCAGCAGAGCCAGCATTGCTGCGCAAGGAGGTGGCAATAGAGAGCCGTGCCGCTGTTGATCATGAACACGAAGCAGGATTGAAGCACAGACATGCCGTGCAGCTGATGGAGAATGGAATTCAGATAAGTGAACAGTTAAAGCGTGCAGCCATTGGTCAGGAAAGCAAAGCAGGATCGAAGGACAGCCATGCCGTGCAGCTGATGGAGAGTGGAATTCAGATAAGTCAACAGCTAAATCATGTAGCCGTTGGTCAAGGAAGCAAAGCAGAAGCGAAGGACAGCCATCCTGTGCAGCTGATGGAGAGCGGAATTCGGATAACTGAACAGCTGAAGCGTGCATCCATTGGTCAAGGAAGCAAAGCAGAAGCGAAGGACAACCATGCAATGCAGCTGATGGAGAGTGGAACTGAGAGAAGCAAACAGCTAAAGCGTGCAGCCGTTGGCCGAGAAATCAAAGCAGAAGTGAAGGACAACCATGCCTTGCAGCTGATGGAGAGTGAACTTCAGAGAACTGAACAGCCAAATCTTGCAGCTGTTGGCAAGGAACAGGAAGCAGGATTGAAGGATGGCCATGCCGTCCAGCTGCTGGCTAGTGGAATTCAGATAAACGAAGAGCTAAAACGTGCAGCCGTCGGCCAGGAACGCAAAGCAGAAGCGAAGGACAGCCATGTCGCGCAGCTGATGGAGAATAAAATACAGAGAAGTGAAAAGCCGAAGCGTGAAAATTTTGGTCAGGAACGTGAAGCAGTAGTGAAGGATGGCAATGCCGTGAAGCTGACGGTGAATAGAATCCAGAGAAGTGAACAGCCAAAGCGTGATGTCTCTGGTCAGCAGCACGAAGCAGAAGAAAAGGATAGACATGCTGTAAAGTTGATGGAGGAGAGTGGAATCCAGGGAAGTGAACAGCCAAAGCCTGCTAAGCCTACCATGAAAGATTGCATCGATGAGCGGAGGCAATCGCCTCACCAACATGCGCTGGCTGGCAAGAAGTCCCCATTTAATGAGCAGAAGAGACCAGCGTTCAACGAGGTGAGTGGCTTGATCTTTCAATTTGTTCTTGTTTGTTTCTGCTTCCATTTGCTATTGTGGTGTTGCCAATATTTAAGTTGTGCCTGATGGCAATTGCTCCCTTCAGTAATATCTTCAGTGACCAACATGGCAAATACTTTTCTCTTGGTCTTAATGAAACTGACACACAATCCTGGTAGCCACTTCGGATGTAACGTGTTAATCATCATGTATGTGCTATATAGAAAATGTGAAACAGAAAGGATACCAAATAGCTTACTGATCCCGTTTCATAGAAGTGTTGAGTTACTACTTTAGTTAGGCAAATTCTTTGGATATGCAACTTACTTTAGTTAGGCAAGTTCTTCGGATATGCAAACTTTTAGTTAGGCAAGTTCTTCAGATATGCAACTACTTTAGCTAGGCAAGTTCTTCAAATATGCAACTTAATATATATTTTTACATCTTATCGTCAAAATTAATTGTAGAACTTGATTGTAGTAGTGGTAGTATATGTACCAGAGTTACCAGAGTTTACCTTCCTTGTTCACTAGTCTTTTACTATACTAATGCTCTGTAATCTAAACAAACTTTCAGCCTAATACCCAAACCACGCCTAGTGGGGTGAAAAGGAGACCGGTATCTGGACCGGTTGTGACAACTCCATCACCAAAGAGGCAGAAGCCACTTGAAGAATGGAATTGCACCCTCTGTCAAGTGAATCTGACCTGTGAAGAAGACTTGATGCAACACAAAGCAGGCGATCTACACCGGTTGAACCTTGCGGCGTTGCGGTCCAGGCAGAAAGCCTTTGGATTTGACTTGCGCAACCATCTGAAGGGCAGCAGCCAGCAGGAGAGCACGCAGGCCCTGCACACGGAAGCCGGGAGCCACCATCCCAAAGGGAGGAGTCATCAGGAGAGCGCACAGACCCGGCAGGCAGGAGGAGGCAACGAGGAGGGCAAGCGTTTCGCTGACCGCAGGGCTACTGAAGGTCCGAGGAAGGAGTTTGTAAGCAAATTTCCCTTCTGCAAGCTCTGCAAAGTGCAGTACTCCAGCGAGAAGGTGAAGGAGTCGCATCTCGCCGGGAAGAAACACAGGGAGAACCTTCAGGCACGCCATTGAGAGGCAGCAGTTGCAGAGCAGCAGCGGTTCGTTGCGAAGTTGCGTGTTTCTTGTACTACGGGTTAGTGTCTGATTAACATGTCAATCTGCAAATGTCATTAGCACGGTGCAGCTGCAACTTCTCATGTCGGTGGCTGCACTGGAGTTCATTTTGTGAAGAATCTAAGTGTTTATGTCCCTAGGTGTCAACATGTTCCATCCAGGTGTGCATATTAGTTTTTCTAGATTCTTTTTAGTTAAACTAGAAAGGAGTGGTTCCCTTTTCCTCCTTTTCGAAAGAGAGCGGATTTCTCCGATTTCCAGTGCTGATCGACTGAGGGTTCTACGATAGTCATTGTAATTGAAGAAGAGCTTTGCTAAGTACCAGGCTCTGAAGATGAATTCTATTACAATCTCACCTGCTCTGTGATTTGAGTGAGCCCCAGCCCTTTGAACAATCGCCACACCATTTGCTTCTTTTTCAGAAGAATCGCCAACTTTTGGTTGATTATCAGATCACATCTGTGGCAGGTTTGCTTTGAGAATTTGATTTCGATTTCGTTTGAAATGTCGGCAGCAATCAAAGTGCCCGTGATTTTATTCGACAATTTGGTCTGTACAGATACATGTGTATAGTGAACAGGCAGTACTCCTTGGTCGGAAAAGAGCCATTGTTGCTTGATAAAGACGAGTAGGAGAGGGATGCTTATTTATTAGTACTGCAGCCTGCAGGAGATATCTTTGACTGGAGGAGATGGTAGAAACCTGCAGGAAATAGGATGATGCCGTGTAAACAAGATCTCATTTATTCCATGTTTGTTTCCGACGCATGCATCCACACCGTTCAAACTCGCTTCGGCATTTCGTCTCCGGTTTCCTTTGCGACTAAGCAAAACATCTTTAAGCCGCCGCGATCGATCAACCATTCGTTGTGATCGGGACCAATTTGCTTTTTCACGCTCCTTTTCCTGGAACGCCCGCCCCCTGCTCTTCTCGTCCCCCGAGCAGAGCCACCAACTCCGGCGGCCCGGCCTCAGGTTCTTCTCGCCGTCGCTGCTCTGCTGCCACTGGGACCAGACCGATGGAGTTCTCCCGCCGCGGCCGAGCCACCGACGACGGCCAACGCCCTCCGCCGCACGGTAACCGTCGAGTCACTGTCACTCTTACCTTCTCCTCGCTGCCTCCCGATCGCTGGCCGCTCTTTTGTTTGTTTCAGTTTTCCTGGGTTCAGATGCAGGCGACTGTTTCGATTCCGTGCCAAGAACTCAGCAACCTACACCGCTGGGATACCTTACAATTTATACTAGAGAACTATATTTACGTGGGGTCTTTACAAGGGGGAATGAGAAATAAATAAGGGGAAACTCAAACCTCAATTTTCAGCAAGGAAGCAGGTTCCAGCCTGCGTCATAATCTCCACCTTCTAGAACTGTTGTAGCATCAGGCGTAGAAAAGTAGATCAGGTGTGATTCGGATTTGTTCTTCCCTTCTTCTTCGGATCTGTTTGTGAGGCACAAGATAGAAGAATCAGCCATAAATTTTTTCAATCATACCGCCAAAAGAAGAAAAAACACACTTGCAAAACTGTTCCTCTTCAATCAGCAGATCAGATGTGGTAGAACTCTTGTTCTAAGGGACGCGCTGGTGTAGAATTCTTGTCACGCTGACACAATGCTGTTGATGCAGGAGACCCGATGCTGGTGATGAGGGACGCGCTGCTGTCGCAGCTCCAGAAGGACCGCCTTCGCCAGGAGATCATCGTGGCCGAGCTGGCCAAGATAGAGCGTGCCATGGCCCTGCGCGCCGCCACTGGCGGCCAGCAGGCCACGCCGACACCAGCCGGCGAATGCTTGACGACATGTGAGGGTAAGGCGGCTCGACAAAATGCAGCGTCCGATGAGCAGAGGCTGCCGGACTCCAGTGGGGTGAGGGCATTGTCCATTTTGTACTCTTTACATATGTCCTCTGTTTTGTCTCGATATATTATAGGGTGCTGTTTACAGTCATGAATCCCCTCAAACTCCAACTGGTTATCTTGTGATCATAATTCACAATACCTGAGAATTTCTTTAACTGTGCATACCTAAGATTTGGTAGTATTTAAATATGGAACATGGCAAGTTTACTGCCCAAGTACTTGATTTTAGTTTATGCTGTTCTTTCTGTTTTGCTTAGTTTTCTCTTTGGTTTTTCTGGTTGTTGCTGTAAGGCTGGTGCACGTTTTTTAAAGAAAAAAAAAGTTTTCAAGATCACTTACTACTGGCCTGACCAAACTTCATGTAACTTGGTATAATAGCTTAACTGCTCTTGCAAGTTGATTCTCAAAAAAACTGCTCTTACAAGTCAACTTGCCAATGGCCTATTAGAACTGCATGTAGCTCAGTAGCAAGTCTGTTCTCCTTGTTTTCATAGGTTCAGTTCACTTACTGATGGTCTAGTCAAAATATCAAACAGGCTGTTCCAGAGACTAAGACGTCGGTCGCGGAGAAGTGGGAACTAACAGGAATAACCATACCAGTTAAGAAGCCCAAAACACCCATGAGATGGAATTGCACCGTCTGTGAGGTGCAAGCAACCAGTGAGCAGAACTTGCAGCAGCATTATGCTGGGCAGAAGCACTTGTTAAATGTAGCAACACTGGACCAAAGAGCTACGGCAAGTGGTCAGAAGGCGACAACGGCAGCAGAACCTTCCCTTGGTACAGAGCACAAGAAAACCTCCTCAATAAAATGGAGTTGCAATACCTGCCAGGCAACTGGCTCGGGCCAATCGGGGTTGGAAGCGCACCTCAAAGGCAAAAGACACCAGCAGAACATCTCAGCCACATCCACGCCGAAGAACGTCGCGGCGGGGGAAGCAAAATCGCATGCCATCAATGTGCCAAAGCGTTCAGAGAAGCCACCATCACCCTGGAGTTGTAGCATTTGCCAAGCTATATGTACCAGCGAATCGGACTTGAACAGCCACCTGAGGGGCATAAGACACCACGCAAAGGTTCAGTCCTTGCTTGAAGGCAAGAACATGGCAAGGAAAGAAAAACTGAATCCAGATTCAAGATGGGCCTGCAGAATTTGCCAAGCTCACTGTACTTGTGAATCAGACTTGGAAAACCATCTTGCAGGCAAGAGACACCAACTAAACATTCAGGTTTTAAGCGCGAAAACCAAGCAAGAGAAAAACAATGCACCACGAGTGGCCATGAGCCAAGAACCACCCTCGGAATGGCATTGCACAATGTGCGAGGCCGAATGTAACTCTAAATCTCAATTTGAGGATCATTGCAGAAGCAGCAGGCACCAACAGAATATAGAGGAGGTACTCGGAAAAGGCAAGACCGTGAAAGCGAGCAGTCGTAAGGCTGCAAATGAACTACTTTCAGATTGCTCTAACAGGAAGAATGCGAACTCAGAAAAGTTGGAGAAACGGCAGATAGTATATTTCTGTGAGCAGTGCAATTTGCAGTGTAATAGTGGTAAAATGCTGGCACATCATCATGCTGGGAAGAAGCACCGGGAAAAGCTCGACGAAAAGAAAAAAAAATGTCGATCTGGGCATCTATGGCAGTTGTAGAGGACGAGAGGTTGCAAAGCCCGGACAACATAATAGTGATACCAGCCTATAGATGACAGTATGACACCGTGAGGAAGTGATCCCAATGCATTTGGTTGAGGGGAGTTGCCATACAATCCCACCATCTGGGTTAAGTCCTCATGGATTTGAGTTCCTACTTATACTCTAGGGGCTTCCCTTACAAATTTTCTTTGAAAAAATGACACCCTGATACAAGCCTCAAAAGATAGTGTAAATAATCATAATTTTTTTTTGCGTCGATAGAATATATTATGATGAATTACTTTGAAAAATGTGAAGGGGAGCCTTGGCGCAGTGGTAAAGCTGCTGCCTTGTGACCATGAGGCCACGGGTTCAAGTCCTGGAAACAGCCTCTTGCAGAAATGTAGGGAAAGGCTGCGTACAATAGACCCAAAGTGGTCGGACCCTTCCCCAGACCCTGCGCAAGCGGGAGCTACATGCACTGGGGCTGCCCTTTTTACTTTGAAAAATGTGAACCAAAACCAAGATGATTATTGTCCATTAAATCTTGGTGTTTCACAAGTTACAATTGAGACCGCCACTAATCTATAATTTGAACCAAAATCTAACTCCCCTCAATTGCTAAAAGTTAAATCTTTTGTCCATTAAAAAACTTATGATACAGGTTTTCAGGAAATCTCTATTGTCATCCACCGTCAATCAATCCATCATGTACAGACAATGATCACTTGCGCGTACCCCCGCGGACTTCCGGCCTGTTTCGCTGCAGAACGGCGACGTCAAGATCATATGCAGAGGGCTGACCACGAGGTTGCAGAAGCAGATAACAGTGCTGATCGATGAAGACCAGTCTGGTTTTATGAGAGGCAGAAGTATCTCTGAAAATTTCGTATATGCAACCGAGTTCGTACAATGCTGCCACAAAAGAGCTGCCCCCACGGTTGTTCTGAAGCTTGATTTCTCCAAGGCATTCGATTCAATCAACTGGGAGAGTCTCAGAGCCGTCATGGAAGTTCGAGGATTTCCGGTGGTGTGGTGTGATTGGATCGACGCCATCCTGCGCTCTTCTCATTCTGCGGTGCTGCTCAACAGGGTGCCAGGGAAGTGGCTTAAGCTGAAGTGTGGGCTTCGCCAGGGTGATCCGATCTCGCCGTACCTCTTCTTGATCGTGGCCGATGTGCTGCAGCGGCTGATTCGCCAAGACGGCGTGATGCGGCACCCGCTGGTGCCACATGCCCCTGCTGTGGTGCTCCAGTATGCAGACGATACGCTGATCGTCATGCGTGCCTGTGAAGCCGGGGCAGCTCGTCTTCGCCAGATCTTGGATATGTTCGCGGAAGCTACTGGACTACGGATTAATTTCTCCAAGAGTATGCTGGTGCCGGTTCATGTCGAGCAGGCGACTCAGGAGCTGGTTGTGCGGGCGCTGGGCTGCGCAGTGGGCTCTTTCCCCCAAATCTACCTGGGGCTCCCTCTGTCCTGGGAGAAGTTGAAGTTTTCAGGCTTCCCGCCAATGCTTGCAAAGGTTGATAAATATCTGGCCGGCTGGGCGGCTCGGCTCTTGTCACCCGCGGCGCGTCTCGTCCTGATCAACGCGGTTCTGGATGCCCTGCCAACTTATGCCATGGCTGCTTTGATCCTTCCCCTTGCTCTAATTCGCGAGCTCGACGCCTTGCGGCGGGCCTTCTTGTGGAATGTGGCTGAACGCGCGTCGGGCGCGCAGTGCTTGGTTGCCCGGGAGCATGTCTGCCGCGCCAAATCTGAGGGCGGGCTGGGGGTGCGAAACCTGGCTACGCAAAATGAATGTCTGCTGATGAAGATGATCCACCGTCTGCACACCACCCCCCGATCGAGATGGGCCGAGTGGGTCTGGGGAAATGCGGACGGAAAATCGCTACTGGCGCATGGTGGCCGCGTCCTGGGTGAGCAAGATAAGGTCCTGGCGAAAATGCTCCCTTTATACCGTGCTCTCTCAACGGTTGATGTGGGGGATGGATGCACGGTCTCCTTTTGGTTTGATAGTTGGTTGCCATGTGGGGCTCTGTCTACAGCCTTTCCCGTCCTCTTCTCGCACGCAACTGACGTCGAGGTCACAGTCTGGCAAGTGAGGAGCGACGGGCTGCGTCGCCACCTTGCCCCGCGCCTCAGAAGTGCTGGGGCGCGCGATCTGGCCTGTGTATCAGCGATGATTGCTTCCACGCCTCGGCGGGTGGTCGGGGACGATCAGACCCTCCTTCACATTGTCGCTCCGAGAGGAGGCCTGTCTGCGGCCTCCCTGTATAGCCTGATGCGGTTCGGTGGTGCTGTCGCCACGTATGCTGGGTTCGTTTGGAATGCCCACGCGCCATCGAGGGTCAAGTTCTTCTGCTGGCTGCTGACACAGCGGCGCATCCACACGAGGGATGTCCTGCTCAAGAAACACATTGTGGAGGCGAATGGGGCTGGTTGCCCCGTCTGCGCAAACGAGATGGAGACCGCTGACCATCTGATCCTCTCCTGTTCGTTTGCGGCTGCCTTCTGACGAAAGGTTGGAGTTGCTACCGCGGAAGCTGACGTCGGATGCCTGAACCGGTTGGCGGCTGCGGCGTGCTTGGTCGTCCGCTCAGCTCCCGAGTTTGTAATGTTGTGCTGCTGGCTTGGAGAACCATCTTGCAGGCAAGAGACACCAACTAAACATTCACCCTCGGAATTCACCATCTTGCAGGCAAGAGAAAAACAATGCACCACGGGTGGCCATGAGCCAGGAACCACCCTCGGAATGGCATTGCACAATGTGCGAGGCCGAATGTAATTCTAAATCTCAATTTGAGGATCATTGCAGAAGCAGCAGGCACCAACAGAAGATAGAGGAGGTATTGAGAAAAGGCAAGACCGTGAAAGCGAGCAGTCGTAAGGCTGCAAATGAACTACTTTCAGATTGCTCTAAGAGCATCTCCAGCCGTTGCGCCCCCAAGATGCGCCGAAAATCGCCGCTTGGAGGCGAGCCGACATTTTTTTTGGCGTGGGGGCGAGCACGTCCCCAGCCGTCGCCCCCAGGTCGGGCCGTAGACGTCTCCATAATTCGGCCAAATTTCAGCAAACACGGCCAAATTTCAACAAACACGACTTATTTTGGCGAAATTTAGGCGTTTTTTACACGAATAAAATGGACGAAAAAAACCCTAAACTACGGGCCGAAGTAGGCGCTGAGCAGGGCGTAGCCGTCGCCGGCGTCGTCCTCCTGCTTCTCCTCCTTGACACGGCCGGCGCCGCTGCTCGACCCCTCGTCCCGACGCGCTGATTCACGCCGGCGGCGTTCGGCGATCTCCTCCAGGACGCGGCGCTGGCGGTCTAGCTCCATGCGCGCGTAGTCCTCGTGCGCCCACTTTAAGGCGGCCTCTTCTTCGTCGGCCTCCTCGGCGAGCCCCGGCTCCGGCTTCATCGTCGCCAGCCCTGGCTCCCTCTTCGGCTTGACCAGGCGAGGAGGGGCCGAGGAGGAGGTGTTGGAAATATGCCCTAGAGGCAATAATAAATTGATTATTATTATATTTCCTTGTTCATGATAATCGTTTATTATCCATGCTAGAATTGTATTGATAGGAAACTCAGATACATGTGTGGATACATAGACAACACCATGTCCCTAGTAAGCCTCTAGTTGACTAGCTCGTTAATCAATAGATGGTTACGGTTTCCTGACCATGGACATTGGATGTCGTTGATAACGGGATCACATCATTAGGAGAATGATGTGATGGACAAGACCCAATCCTAAGCCTAGCACAAGATCATGTAGTTCGTATGCTAAAGCTTTTCTAATGTCAAGTATCATTTCCTTAGACCATGAGATTGTGCAACTCCCGGATACCGTAGGAGTGCTTTGGGTGTGCCAACCGTCACAACGTAACTGGGTGGCTATAACGGTACACTACGGGTATCTCTGAAAGTGTCTGTTGGGTTGGCACGAATCGAGATTGGGATTTTGTCACTCCGTGTAAACGGAGAGGTATCTCTGGGCCCACTCGGTAGGACATCATCATAATGTGCACAATGTGACCAAGGGGTTGATCACGGGATGATGTGTTACGGAACGAGTAAAGAGACTTGCCGGTAACGAGATTGAACAAGGTATCGGTATACCGACGATCGAATCTCGGGCAAGTACCATACCGCTAGACAAAGGGAATTGTATACGGGATTGATTGAGTCCTTGACATCGTGGTTCATCCGATGAGATTATCGTGGAACATGTGGGAGCCAACATGGGTATCCAGATCCCGCTGTTGGTTATTGACCGAAGAACATCTCGGTCATGACTACATGTCTCCCGAACCCGTAGGGTCTACACACTTAAGGTTCGATGACGCTAGGGTTATAAAGGAAGTTTGTATGTGGTTACCGAATTTTGTTAGGAGTCCCGGATGAGATCCCGGACGTCATGAGGAGTTCCGGAATGGTCCGGAGGTAAAGATTTATATATAGGAAGTCCTGTTTCGGCCATCGGGACAAGTTTCGGGGTCATCGGTATTGTACCGGGACCACCGGAAGGGTCCCGGGGGCCCATCGGGTGGGGCCACCTGCCCCGGGGGGCCACATGGGCTGTAGGGGGTGCGCCTTGGCCTACATGGGCCAAGGGCACCAGCCCCTAGAGGCCCATGCGCCAAGATATAGGAAAAAGGGGAGAGTCCTAAAAGGGGAAGGCACCTCCGAGGTGCCTTGGGGAGGATGGACTCCTCCCCCCTTCTTAGCCGCACCCCTTCCTTGGAGGAAGGGGCAAGGCTGCGCCTCCCCCCTCTCCCCTGCCCCTATATATAGTCGAGGGGAGGGAGGGCATCGATACCTGAGCCCTTGGCACCTCCCTCCCTCCCGTGACACCTCCTCCTCTCCCGTAGGTGCTTGGCGAAGCCCTGTAGGATTGCCACGCTCCTCCCTCACCACCACGCCGTTGTGCTGCTGCTGGATGGAGTCTTCCTCAACCTCTCCCTCTCTCCTTGCTGGATCAAGGCGTGGGAGACATCGTCGAGCTGTACGTGTGTTGAACGCGGAGGTGCCGTCCGTTCGGCACTAGGATCATCGGTGATCTGAATCACGACGAGTACGACTCCATCAACCCCGTTCACTTGAACGCTTCCGCTTAGCGATCTACAAGGGTATGTAGATGCACTCTCCTTTCTACTCGTTGCTGGTTTCTCCATAGATAGATCTTGGAGACGCGTAGGAAAATTTTGAATTTCTGCTACGTTCCCCAACAGTGGCATCATGAGCTAGGTCTATTGCGTAGATTCTTTGCACGAGTAGAACACAAAGTAGTTGTGGGCGTCGATATTGTTCAATATGCTTGCCGTTACTAGTCTTATCTTGATTTGGCGGCATCGTGGGATGAAGCGGCCCGGACCAACCTTACACGTACGCTTACGTGAGACCGGTTCCACCGACAAACATGCACTAGTTGCATAAGGTGGCTGGCGGGTGTCTGTCTCTCCCACTTTAGTCGGATCGGATTCGATGAAAAGGGTCCTTATGAAGGGTAAATAGCAATTGGCATATCACGTTGTGGTTCATGCGTAGGTAAGAAACGTTCTTGCTAGAAACCCATAGCAGCCACGTAAAACATGCAAACAACAATTAGAGGACGTCTAACTTGTTTTTGCAGGGTATGCTATGTGATGTGATATGGACAAAGGATGTGATGAATGATATATGTGATGTATGAGATTGATCATGTTCTTGTAATAGGAATCACGACTTGCATGTCAATGAGTATGACAACCGGCAGGAGCCATAGGAGTTGTCTTAATTTATTTGTGACCTGTGTGTCAACTTAAACGTCATGTAATTACTTTACTTTATTGCTAACCGTTAGCCATAGTAGTAGAAGTAATAGTTGGCGAGGCAACTTCATGAAGACACGATGATGGAGATCATGATGATGGAGATCATGGTGTCATGCCGGTGACGATGATGATCATGGAGCCCCGAAGATGGAGATCAAAAGGAGCAAAGTGATGATGGCCATATCATGTCACTATTTGATTGCATGTGATGTTTATCATGTTTATACATCTTATTTGCTTAGAAGGACGGTAGTAAATAAGATGATCCCTTACAACAATTTCAAGAAGTGTTCTCCCCTAACTGTGCACCGTTGCGACAGTTCGTGTTTCGAAGCACCACGTGATGATCGGGTGTTAGATTCTAACGTTCACATACAACAGGTGTAAGACAGATTTACACACGCGAAACACTTAGGGTTAACTTGACGAGCCTAGCATGTACAGACATGGCCTCGGAACACGGAGACCGAAAGGTCGAACATGAGTCGTATAGAAGATACGATCAACATGAAGATGTTCACCGATGATGACTAGTCCGTCTCACGTGATGATCGGACACGGCCTAGTTTGACTCGGATCATGTAATCACTTAGATGACTAGAGGGATGTCTATCTGAGTGGGAGTTCATAAGATGAACTTAATTATCCTGAACATAGTCAAAAGGTTTTTGCAAATTATGTCGTAGCTCACGCTATAGTTCTACTGTTTAGATATGTTCCTAGAGAAAAATTAGTTGAAAGTTGATAGTAGCAATTATGCGGACTAGGTCCGTAAACTGAGGATTGTCCTCATTGCTTCATAGAAGGCTTATGTCCTTAATGCACCGCTCAGTGTGCTAAACCTCGAACGTTGTCTGTGGTTGTTGCGAACATCTGACATACACGTTTTGATAACTACGTGATAGTTAAGTTAAACGGTTTAGAGTTGAGGCACCAAAGACGTTTTTGAAACGTCACGAAACATATGAGATGTTTTGAGGGCTGAAATTGGGATTTCAGGCTCGTGCCCATGTCAAGAGGTATAAGACCTCCGATGACTTTCTTAACCTGCAAACTAAGGAGAAAAGCTCAATTGTTGAGCTTGTGCTCAGATTGTCTGAGTACAACAATCATTTGAATCGAGTGGGAGTTGATCTTCCAGATAAGACAGTGATGGTTCTCCGAAGTCATTACCACCAAGCTGCTAGAGCTTCGCGATGAACTATAATATATCAGGGACATATATGATGATCCTTGAGATACTCGCGATGTTTGACACCGCGAAAGTAGAAATCAAGAAGGAGCATCAATTGTTGATGGTTGGTGAAACCACTAGTTTCAAGAAGGGCAAGGGCAAGAAGGGATACTTCATGAAATGGCAAATCAGCTGCTGCTCTAGTGAAGAAACCCAAGGTAAAACCCAAACCCGAGACTAAGTGCTTCTGTAATAAGGGGAACAACCACTAGAGCAGAATTACCCTAGATACTTGGTAGATAAGAAGGCTGGCAAGGTCGATAGAAGTATATTGGATATACATTGTGTTAATGTGTACTTTGCTAGTACTCCTAGTAGCACCAGGGTATTAGATACCGGTTCGGTTGCTAAGTGTTAGTAACTTGAAACAAAAGGCTACGGAATAAACGGAGACTAGCTAAAGGTGAGCTGACGATATGTGTTGGAAGTTTTTCCAAGCTTGATATGATCAAGCATCGCACGCTCCCTCTACCAAAGAGATTGGTGTTAAACCTAAAATAATTGTTATTTGGTGTTTGCGTTGAGCATAGACATGATTGGATTACGTCTATCGCAATACGGTTATTCATTTAAGGAGAATAATGGTTACTCTGTTTATTTGAATAATACCTTCAATGGTATTACACCTAAAATGAATGGTTTATTAAATCTCGATCGTAGTGATACACATGTTCATGCCAAAAGATAGTAATGATAGTACCACCTACTTGTGGCACTTCCACGTAAGTCATATCGGTATAAAACGCATGAAGAAGCTCCATATTGATGGATCTTTGGGCTCACTCGTTTTTGAAAAGTTTGAGACATGCGAACCATGTCTATTGGTGTATATGCATGAAGAAACTCCATGCAAATGGACCGTTTTGACTCACTTGATTTTGAATCACTTGGGACATGCAAATCATACCACATGGGCAAGATGACTGAAAAGCCTCGTTTTCAGTAAGATGGAACAAGATAGCAACTTGTTGGAAGTAACACATTTTGATGTGTGCAGCCCAATGAGTGCTGAGGCATGTAGTGGATATTGTTATGTTCTTACTTCACAGATGATTCGAGTAGATGTTGAGTATATTTACTTGATGAATCACGAGTCTGAATTATTGAAAGGTTCAAGTAATTTCAGTGTGAAGTTGAAAGATCGTCGTGACAAGAGGATAAAAGATCTATGATATGATCATAGAGATGAATATCTGAATCACGAGTTTGGCACAGAATTAAGACATTGTGGAAATTGTTTCACAACTAATACAGCCTGGAACACCATAGTGTGATGTGTCCAAACGTCATAGTTGCACCCTATTGGATATGGTGCATACCATGATGTCTCTTGTCGAGTTACCACTATCGTTCATGGGTTAGGCATTAGAGACAACCACATTCACTTTAAATAGGGCACCACATAATTTCGTTGAGACGACACCGTATGAACTATGGTTTGGAGAAACCTAAGTTGCCGTTTCTTGAAAGTTTGGGGCTGCGACGCTTATGTGAAAAGGTTTCAGGTTGATAAGCTCGAACCCAAAGCAGATAAAATGCATCTTCATAGGACACCCAAAACAGTTGGGTATACCTCCTAATTCAGATCCGAAAGCAATAGGGATTGTTTCTTGAATCGGGTCCTTTTTCGAGGAAAGGTTTCTCTCGAAAAGTTGAGTGGGAGGATGGTGGAGACTTGATGAGGTTATTGAACCGTCACTTCAACAAGTGTGTAGCAGGGCACAGGAAGTTGTTCCTGTGGCACGTACACCAACTGAAGTGGAAGCTTATGATAGTGATCATGAAACTTCGGATCGAGTCACTACCAAACCTCGTGGGATGACAAGGATGCGTACTACTTCAGAGTGGTACGTAATCCTGTCTTGGAAGTCATGTTGCTAGACAACAATGAACCTACGAGCTATGGAGAAGCGATGGTGGGCCCGGATTCCGATAAATGGCTTGAGGCCATAAAATCCGAGAGAGGATCCATGTATGAAAACAAAGTGTAGACTTTGGCAGAACGGCTCGATGGTCGTAAGGCTAATGAGTACAGATGGATTTCAAAAGGAAGACGGACAATGATGGTAAATGTCACCATTAAGAAAGCTCGACTTGTCGTTAAGATGTTTTCCGACAAGTTGAAGGAGTTGATTACGATGAGATTTTCTCACTCGTAGCGATGCTAAGAGTCTGTTGGAATTATATTAGCAATTACTGCATTATTTATGAAATCTTGCAGATAGGATGTCAAAACATTGTTTCCTCGATGATTCTTGAGGAAAGGTTGTATGTGATACAACCGGAAGGTTTTGTCTATCCTGAAATATGCTAATAAGTATGCAAAGCTCCAGCAATCCTTCTGAGAACTGGAGTAAGCATCTCAGAGTTGGAATGTATGCTTTGATGAGATGATCAAAGATTTTGGGTTTATACAAAGTTTATGAGAAACTTGTATTTCCAAAGAAGTGAGTGGGAGCACTATAGAATTTCTGATGAGTATATGTTGTTGACATATTAATGATCAGAAATGACGTAGAATTTCTGGAAAGCATAAAGGGTTATTTGAAAGTGTTTTTCAATGGAAAGCCTGGATTAAGCTGCTTGAGCATTGAGCATCAAGATCTATAAGGATAGATCAAAACGCTTAATGGTACTTTCAAATGAGCACATGCCTTGACGTGATCTTGAAGGTGTTCAAGATGGATCAGTCAAAGAAGGAGTTCTTGCCTGAGTTGTAAGGTATGAAGTTAAGACTTAAAGCTCGACCATGGCAGAATAGAGAAAAAGGAACGAAGGTCGTCCCCTATGCTTAAGACATAGGCTCTACAGTATGCTATGCTGTGTACCGCACCTGAAGTGTGCTTTACCATGAGTCAGTCAAGGGGTACAAGAGTGATTCAAGAATGGATCACAGGACAGCGGTCAAAGTTATCCTTAGTAACTAGTGGACTAAGGAATTTTCTCAATTATGGAGGTGGTAAAAGAGTTCATCGTAAAGGGTTACGTCGATGCAAGATTAACACCTATCCGGATAGCTCTGAGTAGAGATACCGGATACGTATAATGGAGCAACAATTTAGAATAGCTCCAAGTAGAACAGTTATTTGGAATAGCTCCAAATAGAACGTGGTAGCTGCATCTAGGAGATGACATAGAGATTTGTAAAGCACACACGGATCTGAAAGGTTCAGACCCGTTGACTATAACCTCTCTCACAAGCATAACATGATCAAACCCAGAACTCATCGAGTGTTAATCACATGGTAAATGTGAACTAGATTATTGACTCTAGTAAACTCTTTGGGTGTTAGTCACATGGGGATGTGACCTTGAGTGTTAATCACATATCGATGTGAACTAGATTATTGACTCTAGTGCAAGTGGGAGACTGTTGGAAATATGCCCTAGAGGCAATAATAAATTGATTATTATTATATTTCCTCGTTCATGATAATCGTTTATTATCCATGCTAGAATTGTATTGATAGGAAACTCAGATACATGTGTGGATACATAGACAACACCATGTCCCTAGTAAGCCTCTAGTTGACTAGCTCGTTAATCAATAGATGGTTACGGTTTCCTGACCATGGACATTGGATGTCGTTGATAACGGGATCACATCATTAGGAGAATGATGTGATGGACAAGACCCAATCCTAAGCCTAGCACAAGATCATGTAGTTCGTATGCTAAAGCTTTTCTAATGTCAAGTATCATTTCCTTAGACCATGAGATTGTGCAACTCCCGGATACCGTAGGAGTGCTTTGGGTGTGCCAAACGTCACAACGTAACTAGGTGGCTATAAAGGTACACTACGGGTATCTCTGAAAGTGTCTGTTGGGTTGGCACGAATCGAGATTGGGATTTTGTCACTCCGTGTAAACGGAGAGGTATCTCTGGGCCCACTCGGTAGGACATCATCATAATGTGCACAATGTGACCAAGGGGTTGATCACGGGATGATGTGTTACGAAACGAGTAAAGAGACTTGCCGGTAACGAGATTGAACAAGGTATCGGTATACCGACGATCGAATCTCGGGCAAGTACCATACCGCTAGACAAAGGGAATTGTATACGGGATTGATTGAGTCCTTGACATCGTGGTTCATCCGATGAGATCATCGTGGAACATGTGGGAGCCAACATGGGTATCCAGATCCCGCTGTTGGTTATTGACCGGAGAACATCTCGGTCATGACTACATGTCTCCCGAACCCGTAGGGTCTACACACTTAAGGTTCGATGACGCTAGGGTTATAAAGGAAGTTTGTATGTGGTAACCGAATGTTGTTCGGAGTCCCGGATGAGATCCCGGACGTCACGAGGAGTTCCGGAATGGTCCGGAGGTAAAGATTTATATATAGGAAGTCCTGTTTCGGCCATCGGGACAAGTTTCGGGGTCATCGGTATTGTACCGGGACCACCGGAAGGGTCCCGGGGGCCCACCGGGTGGGGCCACCTGCCCCGGGGGGCCACATGGGCTGTAGGGGGTGCGCCTTGGCCTACATGGGCCAAGGGCACCAGCCCCTAGAGGCCCATGCGCCAAGATATAGGAAAAAGGGGAGAGTCCTAAAAGGGGAAGGCACCTCCGAGGTGCCTTGGGGAGGATGGACTCCTCCCCCCTTCTTAGCCGCACCCCTTCCTTGGAGGAAGGGGCAAGGCTGTGCCTCCCCCCTCTCCCCTGCCCCTATATATAGTGGAGGGGAGGGAGGGCATCGATACCTGAGCCCTTGGCGCCTCCCTCCCTCCCGTGACACCTCCTCCTCTCCCGTAGGTGCTTGGCGAAGCCCTGCAGGATTGCCACGCTCCTCCATCACCACCACGCCGTTGTGCTACTGCTGGATGGAGTCTTCCTCAACCTCTCCCTCTCTCCTTGCTGGATCAAGGCGTGGGAGACATCGTCGAGCTGTACGTGTGTTGAACACGGAGGTGCCGTCCGTTCGGCACTAGGATCATCGGTGATCTGAATCACGACGAGTACGACTCCATCAACCCCGTTCACTTGAACGCTTCCGCTTAGCGATCTACAAGGGTATGTAGATGCACTCTCCTTTCTACTCGTTGCTGGTTTCTCCATAGATAGATCTTGGAGACGCGTAGGAAAATTTTGAATTTCTGCTACGTTCCCCAACAGGAGGAGCCACGACCGTCGTCGTTCATGACGAGGCCGGCGCCGCGGGTGCGCCTACCGAGCGGCGCCTCGGACTGCTCTGACTTGACGCTGACCAACGCCGGCGCGCCGGAGGAGTGAGGGAAGGATCGGGAGGAGGAGGAGGAAGAGGAGGATGACCATCCCATCATCCTCCTCGGCAGCCACGCGCCGCCGCTTCGAGCGGTCGGGTACTCGAACGGCGGGTCGTTGCCGCCCTTGAGGTGCGCGAGGATGCCGCTGAGCATGCGGCCCGGGATGCCCCACCACAGGCGGCGGCCCTCGCTGTTGTTGCGGCCGCGCGGCGTCGGCGCATTGTTGGTGGAGGCGAGCCGCTCCTCCTGCCGGCGTTTGAAGTACGTCGCCCACGCCGTGTGGTTGCTGGTGGCGTACTTCGGGAGCGCCCGCGCACGCTCGATCTCGACGTGGAAATAGGCGGGCGTCTCGGGAACGGGCAGAGGGGGGACAGGGACCCTGCCGGCGCTGAGCTTCCACCGCGATGGAGCGCGTACGTCGGGCGGTGCAGGGTAGTTGGCCTCGTGGAGGAGGCAGGCCTCCCTCTCATGCAGCGAGCGGCGGCCGAAACCGTTGGCTGCCGCCGCGTTGCCGGGGTACCTCGCGCTCATGGTCGCCGGGGGAGGGAGGAGAGGGGCTCGAACGGCGAAGAGCGGGGAGGAAGTGTGGCGGCGAGGAGGGGGAGGACTGCCGATGCCGATGGATGGGTGCCTCACCGGCGCGGCCAGGGGCGCCATTAATAGCGGCTCGGGGGCGGCCGCGTGCGAACGCGTGGCAGAAGGCGGGGCGGCGTCGCCGCACTTCGCCGCCCGTGAATGAATGGCAGGCTGACCGGCGGCAACCTTGGCATTGATTCCCCACGGGAAAACCGAGACGATGAGGACGACCAACCTTCGTCTCGCTGACGCGCCGGTCCCGCCACTCTTTCACGCCAAAACGTTCGCGCCGGCGTCCCCGGGCGCCCCCCAGCGTGCCGGGTTCGGGTTAGGTGCGCCGGCGCCAATTTTGGCCCAATCCGACGAAAAACAGGCTCATGGGGGCGCGACTGGGTCGATTTTTCGGCGCCGACGCTAAAAAACGACCTTGGGAAGGTTTGTTGAGGGCGCGGCTGGAGATGCTCTAACAAGAAAAACGCGAACTCAGAAAAGTTGGAGAAACGGCAGATAGTATATTTCTGTGAGCAGTGCAATTTGCAGTGTAATAGTGGTACAATGCTAGCACATCATCATGCTGGGAAGAAGCACCGGGAAAAGCTCGACGAAAAGAAATAAAAAAATGTCTGCCGATCTGTGCATCTAGAAAGGCGTTATGTTAAACATATGGCAGTACTACAAATAAAACACAAAACATGTAATCAGATGACCGTGCTGAACTTGCAAAGTAGTTCATCATAACTGACGCGTCAAAGATGTCGGTGGGAACGACACCTATGGGATCATTGGGATCCCTTCTACGGTCGGCGGGCGCGGGGTCATGGGAAGAGCAGGTTTAGGAGCTAGCACACGGATCGTTTACCTAGGTTCGGGCCGCGAGGATGCATAAGACCCTAGTCCTGCTTTAGTGGATGTATTGAGTGTTCTTAAGCTTTTTGAACTAGCTACGGTGGCTGTGCCATACCAAAAATCCGAATCCCTCTCCTGGTTGTCTCGGGCCTCCTTTTATATGAAAAAGGGGACACAGTAGCACACAGGAGGTGGAAAGGCCTACAGTGCGCGGACTTATCACACGACATTACATGACAAAGTGCATTAAATGCGCTATGTAGGTGTCCATTAGCTTTATGAGGGACGAGAACAAGGCCCGTCCCATCCATCGCCGCTCCGCCTCACTTCGACACGCGCCCAGGCTAGCGATGCATGCAGTGCCATGTAGGCAGGCAAGCAACTGAGGTGGCGCGGTGGTAGGGCCTTCATGAAGATCAGCATGCCGTCATGCGGGTGCTTGCTGATTTGGCCTGGAAGCTGCATGTTGCCACACAGGTGCCTACCCTGCTGGTTGGGCTGGCAGCTGCATGCGAACGGCGGCGGAGTCTTGGCTGGTGCGGGCTTGGTAGTGGCCCTGCTGGCGTCCTCGGCAAGGGCCTTGCCGGGGGCCCGGCAAGGGTCTTGTCGTGGTGTTGTAGTCGTCCCCGGCAAGATGCTTGTCGAGGGTCTTGTGGATTTTCTTGGCGAGGACCCCACCAAGGGTCGTCGTCTCCTGATCCTCATCTGATCTCATATCTATGGTCTTGACAAAGATCTGCATGCCACCACGGAGGTGCCTCCCAAGCCCTGGTCCCAACGTAGTTGTTGACGATGTTCTGGACCTTTGGGCTCAAGGGTGGCTCGCTCTGTTGGCGTTGGGCAAGTTGCCCCGGCAAAGCTCTTGCCGGGGCTGCGGGGGGTCGCCTCGGCAAGGATCTTGCCGAGGGAGTCCACCTCGCCCTCTTGCCCTCCTGCGCTTCTGGTCTTGGCGTCGCCTTGGTTGTCTTGTGCTTCGGCTTCTCTCCGGCTTCCCTCCTCTGCCCTGCTAAGTGTGGCCGCGGCGCATGGCTCTGACTGCCCATGCACAAGTAAAGGGATAAAAAGGAGCGCCCCTACTTTTGTACACCGACAGAGTCGCTTGCGGTTCTTTCTCGACCCGCCTCCGCTTGTTGGCGGCCTCGTTCTCCACCTCGCCGGCAGCGACGGAAGTCTATGTCTCCATATTCACATCGTGCTCCGGTGCTTCAGCAGCCCCGACGTTACCACTCCTTCCGATGGGGCGCTTTGGCGACATCCTCGTACACTGACGGCTTTGAGGACTGAGAGCGGCGTCGAGGATGCGGGCGAAGAGAGAGGATTGTGTGTGTGGTGAGGATGGGGGGTGCGGTCCCTCGGCGGCTAATATAGACCAGTGGGAGCGAGGCGGGCGACGGTCCAAGGATGTCTCGCTTCCCGGTGAGAACGACTGCTTAATCTCTATGAATGAAATCTATGCTTAATTACTGAATTTTAGTTGCAAAAAATAGATAGTGCTATTGATTTTTAGCTGCATATTTTGACAAATCGCAGCGTCTCTTGGCTTAGCGCCAAGTATGGCTTTAATTTGCATACCGTAATCTGAACCGTTTGCGTTGAAGAGGTGCACAGATCCTACGTTGAACAGCTTGTACGCTTCCCGGTGAGCATGCGTACCGGACTGCGCTCGCACGCCTCCAGTTCTATCAAGCAGCTGTCCACACGGCACCTCCTATAGCCATTAAAAACCAAGACACGTGGCGTCACGTGAATGGTTAACAGAACGCACACGGTTTGAATTATACAAACGTTTGAGATATTAAAGTGGTAGCTATTTTTTCAAAATGCCTTTGTTGGCTGTCATTATTCGAGTTCGCCTTCTCTCAAAATGTACACGAAAAGTACCACAACATGTCGGGTGCCATTCCATGATAGCATGCCAAGTTTCATGAATTTCACACGAGTTTTAGATTTACTAGAATTTAGAGACAAAGTATCTCAACATTTTGCCGGCAATCAACAGTGCCCGGGTGTTTGAAATTCATTCTCATTTCTTGCATGAGACCTAAGCATGCACCCAAGGACACAGATTTGATTTTTCAACCAATTTATATGCATTAGAGCATGTGCATGTAGTTCAAATTTGAATTATGCACAAAAATGCATTGAAAACTCACTTAATGCATAAAAATGTCCAAACGAACCCCAAAAATCACAAAAATTGACACAACACTCCTGTTGTTCTATGTTGACACGAGAAAATTTTGAAAGCAATAAGAGGTAATGGATATCATTTCGTCCCCAAAGGTGGGACGTTCCCTATCGAAACCATCATGCTTGTTGTGAGAAGCTCTTGTTTGTGAGAAACTTATATCGAAACTTGCTCCAAATTGGACAAAAATTTTATCACAACATGTTGATGCCGCTCTATGATACCATGCCAAGTTTCATGAATTTCAGATGAGTTTTGTATTTACTAGAATTTAAAAACCAGGTATATCAACATTTTGCCGGCAATCAACGGTGCCCTCGTGTTTGAAATTCATTCCCATTTCTTGCATGGGACCTAAGCATGCCAAGTTTCATGAAGATCACCATGACTCTTATGTAAGGTAGAAGATAAAAGTAAAAGATAGGCCCTTCGCAGAGGGAAGCAGAGGTTGTCATGCGCTTTTATGGTTGGATGCACAAAATCTTAATGCAAAAGAACGTCACTTTATATAGCCACTTGTGATATGGACCTTTATTATACAGTCCGTCGCTTTTATTTCTTCCATATCACAATATCGTATAAAGCTTATTTTATCCACATTAATAAGTCATACATATTTGGAAGGGCAATTTTTATTGCATGCACCGATGACAATTTATTTGAAGGATCTTATTCAATCCATAGGTAGGTATGGTGGACTTGTTGGGGACATAGCAATTTCAAAAAAATTCCTACGCACACGCAAGATCATGGTGATGCATAGCAACGAGAGGGGACAGTGTGATCTACGTACCCTTGTAGACCGACAGTGGAAGCGTTATGACAGCGCGGTTGATGTAGTCGTACGTCTTCACGGCCCGATCGATCAAGCACCGAAACTACGGCACCTCCGAGTTCTAGCACACGTTCAGCTCGATGACGATCCCCGGACTCCGATCCAGCAAAGTGTCGGGGAAGAGTTCCATCAGCACGACGGTGTGGTGACGATCTTGATGTTCAACTGTCGCAGGGCTTCGCCTAAGCACCACTACAATATTATCGAGGTATATGGTGGAAGGGGGCACCGCACACGGCTAAGAAAACGATCACGAGGATCAACTTGTGTGTCTAGGGGTGCCCCCTGCCCCCGTATATAAAGGAGCAAGGGGAGGAGGCCGGCCGGCCCTATTGGCGTGCCAAGGAGGAGTCCTCCTCCTAGTAGGAGTAGGACTCCTACTAGGAGGGGGAAAGGAAGTGGGGAGGGAGAAGGAAAGGGGGGCGCCGCCCCCCTCTCCTAGTCCAATTCAGACCAGGGGGAGGAGGCGCGTGGCCCACCCTGGCTGCCCTTCTCTCTCTCCAGTAAGGCCCATATGGCCCATTACTTCTCCCGGGGGGGTTCCGGTAACCCTCCGGCACTCTGGTTTTCTCCGAAATCACCCGGAACACTTCCGGTGTCCGAATATAGCCGTCCAATATATCAATCTTTATGTCTCGACCATTCCGAGACTCCTCGTTATGTCCGTGATCACATCCGGGACTCCGAACTAACTTTGGTACATCAAAAACTCATAAACTCATATAACTGTCATCGAAACCTTAAGCTTGCGGACCCTACGGGTTCGAGACCAATGTAGACATGACCGAGACATGTCTCCGGTCAATAACCAATAGCGGAACCTGGATGCTCATATTGGCTCCCACATATTCTACGAAGATCTTTATCGGTCAGACCGCATAACAACATACGTTGTTCCCTTTGTCATCGGTATGTTACTTGCCCGAGATTCGATCGTCGGTATCTCAATACCTAGTTCAATCTCGTTACCGGCAAGTCTCTTTACTCGTTACGTAATACATCATCTCGCAACTAACTCATTAGTTGCAATGCTTGCAAGGCTTGTGTGATGTGCATTACCGAGAGGGCCCAGAGATACCTCTCCGACAATCGGAGTGACAAATCCTAATCTCGAAATACGCCAACCCAACATTTACCTTTGGAGACACCTGTAGAGCTCCTTTATAATCACCCAGTTACATTGTGACGTTTGGTAGCACACAAAGTGTTCCACCGGCAAACGGGAGTAGCATAATCTCATAGTCATAGGAACATGTATAAGTCATGAAGAAAGCAATAGCAACATACTAAACGATCGAGTGCTAAGCTAACGGAATGGGTCAAGTCAATCACATCATTCTCCTAATGATGTGATCCCGTTAATCAAATAACAACTCTTTGTCTATGGTTAGAAACATAACCATCTTTGATTAATGAGCTAGTCAAGTACATGCATACTAGTGACCCTCTGTTTGTCTATGTATTCACACATGTATTATGTTTCCGGTTAATACAATTCTAGCATGAATAATAAACATTTATCATGAAATAAGGAAATAAATAATAACTTTATTATTGCCTCTAGGGCATATTTCCTTCAGTCTCCCACTTGCACTAGAGTCAATAATCTAGTTCACATCGCCATGTGATCTAACAATAATAGTTCACATCTTTATGTGGTTAACACCCATAGTTCACATCGATATGTGACCAACACCCAAAGGGTTTACTAGAGTCAGTAATCTAGTTCACATTGCTATGTGATTAACACCCAAAGAGTACTAAGGTGTGATCATGTTTTGCCTGTGAGAGAAGTTTAGTCAACGGGTCTGCCATATTCAGATCCGTAAGTATTTTGCAATTTTCTATGTCTACAATGCTCTGCACGGAGCTATTTTAGCTAATTGCTCCCACTTTCAATATGTATCCAGATGAAGACTAAGAGTCATTCGGATCAGTGCCAAAACTTGTATCGACGTAACCCTTTTACGACGAACCTTTTGTCACCTCCATAATCGAGAAACATATCCTTATTCCACTAAGGATAATTTTGACCGCTGTCCAGTGATCTTCTCCTAGACCACTATTGTACTCCCTTGCCAAAATTAGTGTAGGGTATACAATAGGTCTGGTACACAGCATGGCATACTTTATAGAACCTATGGCCAAGGCATAGGGAATGACTTTCATTCTCATTCTATTTTCTGCCGTGGTCGGGCTTTGAGTCTTACTCAATTTCACACCTTGTAACACAGGCAAGAATTCTTTCTTTGACTGTTCCATTTTGAACTACTTCAAAATCTTGTCAAGGTATGTACTCATTGAAAAAACTTATCAAGCGTCTTGATCTAGCTCTATAGATCTTGATGCTCAATATGTAAGCAGCTTCACCGAGGTTTTCGTTGAAAAAAATCCTTTCAAATACTCCTTTATGCTTTGTAGAATAATTCTACATTATTTCCGATCAACAATATGTCATACACATATACTTATCAGAAATGTTGTAGTGCTTCCACTCACTTTCTTGTAAATACAGGCTTCACCGCAACTCTGTATAAAACTACATGCTTTGATCAACTTATCAAAGCGTATATTCCAACTCCGAGATGCTTGCACCAGTCCATAGATGGATCGCTGGAGCTTGCATATTTTGTTAGCACCTTTAGGATTGACAAAACCTTCTGGTTGCATCATATACAACTCTTCTTTAATAAATCCATTAAGGAATGTAGTTTTGTTTATCCATTTGCCAGATTTCATAAAATGCGGCAATTGCTAACATGATTCAGACAGACTTAAGCATAAATATGAGTGAGTAACTTTCATCATAGTCAACACCTTGAACTTGTCGAAAACCTTTTGCGACAATTCTAGCTTTGTAGATAGTAACACTACTATCAGCGTCCGTCTTCCTCTTGAAGATCCATTTATTCTCAATTGCTTGCCGACCATCGGGCAAGTCAACCAAAGTCCATACTTTGTTCTTATACATGGATCCTATCTCAGATTTCATGGCTTCAAGCCATTTTGCGGAATCTGGGCTCATCATCGCTTCCTCATAGTTCGTAGGTTCGTCATGGTCAAGTAGAATGACCTCCAGAACAAGATTACCGTACCACTCTGGTGCGGATCTCACTTTGGTTAACCTACGAGATTCGGTAGTAACTTGATCTGAAGTTACATGATCATTATCATTAGCTTCCTCACTAATTGGTGTAGTAGTCACAGGAACAGATTTCTGTGATGAACTACTTTCCAATAAGGGAGAAGGTACAATTACTTTATCAAGTTCTACTTTCCTCCCACTCACTTCTTTCGAGAGAAACTCCTTCTCTAGAAAGGATCCATTCCCAGCAACGAATAGCTTGCCTTCGGATCTGTGATAGAAGGTGTACCCAACTATCTTCTTTGGGTATCCTATGAAGACACATTTCTCCGATTTGGGTTTGAGCTTATCAGGATGAAACTTTTTCTTATAAGCATAGCAACCCCAAACTTTAAGAAATGACAACTTTGGTTTCTTGCCAAACCACAGTTCATACAGTGTCATCTCAACGGATTTAGATGGTGCCCTTTTTTTCGTGAATGCAGCTGTCTCTAATGCATAACCACAAAACTATAGTGGTAAATCGGTAAGAAACATCATAGATTGCACTGTATCCAATAAAGTACGGTTATGACGTTCAAACACACTATTATGCTGTGGTGTTCCAGGTGGCATGAATTTGTGAAACTATTCCACATAATTTTAATTGAAGACCAAACTCATAACTGAAATATTTGTCTCCGTGATCAGATCGTAGAAACCTTATTTTTCTTGTTACGATGATTTTCCACTTCATTCTGAAATTCTTTGAACTTTTCAGACTTATGTTTCATCAAGTAGATATACTCATATCTGCTTAAATCATCTGTGAAGGTCAAAAAATAATGATACTTGTGGCGAGCTTTAATATTCATCGGACCACATACATCAGTATGTATGATTTCCAACAAATCTATTGCTCGCTCCATTGTTCCGGAGAACGGAGTCTTTAGTCATCTTGCCCATAAGGCATGGTTCGCAAGCACCAAGTGATTCATAATCAAGTGATTCCAAAATCCCATCAGCATGGAGTTTCTTCATGCGCTTTACACCAATATGACCTAAACGGCAGTGCCACAAATAAGTTGCACTATCATTATTAACTTTGCATCTTTTGGTTTCAATATTATGAATATGTGTATCACTACGATCGAGATCCAGTGAACCATTTTCATTGGGTGTGTAACCATATAAGGTTTTATTCATGTAAACAGAACAACAATTTATTCTCTTACTTAAATGAATAACCGTATTACAACAAACATGATCAAATCATATTCATGCTCAATGCAAACACCAAATAACACTTATTTAGGTTCAACACTAATCCCGAAAGTATAGGGAGTGTGCGATGATGATCATATCAATCTTGGAACCACTTCCAGCACACATCGTCACTTCACCCTTAACTAGTCTCTGTTTATTCTGCAACTCCCGTTTCGAGTTACTAATCTTAGCAACTGAACTAGTATCTAATACTGAGGGGTTGCTATAAACACTAGTAAAGTACACATCAATAACATGTATATCAAATATACTTATGTTCACTTTGCCATCCTTCTTATCTGCCAATCACTTGGGGTAGTTCCGCTTCCAGTGACCAGTCCCTTTGCAGTAGAAGCACTTAGTCTCAGGCTTAGGACCAGACTTGGGCTTCTTCACTTGAGCAGCAACTTGCTTGCTATTTTTCTTGAAGTTCCCCTTTTTTTCCTTTGCCCTTTTCTTGAAACTAGTGATCTTGTCAACCATCAACACTTGATGCTCTTTCTTGATTTCTACCTTCATCGATTTCATCATCATGAAAATCTTGGGAATTGTTTCCATTATCCCTTGCATATTATAGTTCATCATGAAGTTCTACTAACTTGGTGATGGTGACTAGAGAATTCTGTTAATCACTATTTTATCTGGAAGATTAACGCCCACTTGATTCAAGCGATTGTAGTACCCAGACAATCTGAGCACGTGCTCACTAGTTGAGCGATTCTCCTCCATCTTTTAGCTATAGAACTTGTTGGAAACTACATATCTCTCAACTCGGGTATTTGCTTAAAATATTAACTTCAACTCCTGGAACATCTCATATGTTCCATGACGTTCAAAACGTCTTTGAAGTCCCGATTCTAAGTCGTTAAGCATGGTGCACTAAACTATTAAGTAGTCATCATATTGAGCTAGCCAAACGTTCATAACGTCTGCATCTGCTCCTGCAATAGGTCTGTCACCTAGCGGTGCATCAAGGACATAATTCTTCTGTGCAGCAATGAGGATAAACCTCAGATCGCGGATCCAATCCGCATCATTGCTACTAACATCTTTCAACACAATTTTCTCTAGGAACATATCAAAATAAACACAGGGAAGCAACAATGCGAGCTATTGATCTACAACATGATTTGCAAAATACTACCAGGACTAAGTTCATGATAAATTTAAGTTCAATTAATCATATTACTTAAGAACTCCCACTTAGATAGACATCCCTCTAATCCTCTAAGTGATCACGTGATCGAAATCAACTAAACCATGTTCGATCATCACGTGAGATGGAGTAGTTTCATTGGTGAACATCACTATGTTGATCATATCTACTATATGATTCATGCTCGACCTTTGGGTCTCCGTGTTCCGAGGCCATATCTATATATGCTTGGCTCGTCAAGTATAACCTGAGTATTCCGCGTGTGCAACTGTTTTGCACCCGTTGTATTTGAACGTAGAGCCTATCACACCCGATCATGACGTGGTGTCTCAGCACAAAGAACTTTCGCAACGGTGCATACTCAGGGAGAACACTTCTTGATAATTAGTGAGAGATCATCTTAAAATGCTACCGTCAAACAAAGCAAGATAAGATGCATAAAAGATAAACATCACATGCAATCAATATAAGTGATATGATATGGCCATCATCATCTTGTGCTTGTGATCTCCATCTTCGGAGCACCGTCATGATCACCATCGTCACCGGCGCGACACCTTGATCACCATCGTAGCATCGTTGTCGTCTCGCCAATCTTATGCTTCCACGACTATCGCTACCGCTTAGTGATAAAGTAAAGCATTACAACGCAATTGCATTGCATACAATAAAGCGACAACCATATGGCTCCTGCCAGTTGCCGATAACTTGGTTACAAAACATGATCATCTCATACAATAAAATTTAGCATCATGTCTTGACCATATCACATCATAACATGCCCTGCAAAAACAAGTTAGACGTCCTCTATTTTGTTGTTGCAAGTTTTACATGGCTGCTACGGGCTTAAGCAAGAACCAATCTTACCTACGCATAAAAACCACAACGATAGTTTGTCAAGTTGGTGCTGTTTTAACCTTCGCAAGGACCGGGTGTAGCCACACTCGGTTCAACTAAAGTTGGAGAAACTGACACCCGCTAGCCACCTTTGTGCAAAGCACGTCGGGAGAACCGGTCTCGCGTAAGCGTACGCGTAATGTCGGTCCGGGCCACTTCGTCCAACAATACCGCCGAACCAAAGTATGACATGCTGGTAAGCAGTATGACTTATATCGCCCACAACTCACTTGTGTTCTACTCGTGCATATAACATCAACACATAAAACCTAGGCTCGGATGCCACTGTTGGGGACGTAGCAATTTCAAAAAAATTCCTACGCACACGCAAGATCATGGTGATGCATAGCAACGAGAGGGGAGAGTGTGATCTACATACCCTTGTAGACCGACAGCGGAAGCGTTATGACAACGCGGTTGATGTAGTCGTACGTCTTCACGGCCCGATCGATCAAGCACCGAAACTACGGCACCTCCGAGTTCTAGCACACGTTCAGCTCGATGACGATCCCCGGACTTCGATCCAGCAAAGTGTCGGGGAAGAGTTCCATCAGCATGACGGCATGATGACGATCTTGATGTTCAACTGTCGCAGGGCTTCGCCTAAGCACCACTACAATATTATCGAGGTATATGGTGGAAGGGGGCACCGCACACGGCTAAGAAAACGATCACGAGGATCAACTTGTGTGTCTAGGGGTTCCCCCTGCCCCCGTATATAAAGGAGCAAGGGGAGGAGGCCGGCCGGCCCTATTGGCGCGCCAAGGAGGAGTCCTCCTCCTAGTAGGAGTACGACTCCTACTAGGAGGGGGAAAGGAAGTGGGGAGGGAGAAGGAAAGGGGGGCGCCGCCCCCCTCTCCTAGTCCAATTCAGACCAGGGGGGAGGAGGCGCGCGGCCCACCCTGGCTGCCCTTCTCTCTCTCCAGTAAGGCCCATATGGCCCGTTACTTCTCCCGGGGGGTTCCGGTAACCCTTCGGCACTCTGGTTTTCTCCAAAATCACCCGGAACACTTCCGGTGTCCGAATATAGCCGTCCAATATATCAATCTTTATGTCTCAACCATTTCGAGACTCCTCGTTATGTCCGTGATCACATCCGGGACTCCGAACTAACTTCGGTACATCAAAAACTCATAAACTCATATAACTGTCATCGAAACCTTAAGCGTGCGGACCCTACGGGTTCGAGACCAATGTAGACATGACCGAGACATGTCTCCGGTCAATAACCAATAGCGGAACCTGGATGCTCATATTGGCCCCCACATATTCTACGAAGATCTTTATCGGTCAGACCGCATAACAACATACGTTGTTCCCTTTGTCATCGGTATGTTACTTGCCCGAGATTCGATCGTCGGTATCTCAATACCTAGTTCAATCTCGTTACCGGCAAGTCTCTTTACTCGTTACGTAATACATCATCTCGCAACTAACTCATTAGTTGCAATGCTTGCAAGGCTTGTGTGATGTGCATTACCGAGAAGGCCCAGAGATACCTCTCCGACAATCGGAGTGACAAATCCTAATCTCGAAATACACCAACCCAACATTTACCTTTGGAGACACCTGTAGAGCTCCTTTATAATCACCCAGTTATGTTGTGACGTTTGGTAGCACACAAAGTGTTCCTCCGGCAAATGGGAGTTGCATAATCTCATAGTCATAGGAACATGTATAAGTCATGAAGAAAGCAGTAGCAACATACTAAACGATCGAGTGCTAAGCTAACGGAATGGGTCAAGTCAATCACATCATTCTCCTAATGATGTGATCCCGTTAATCAAATAACAACTCTTTGTCTATGGCTAGGAAACATAACCATCTTTGATTAATGAGCTAGTCAAGTGGATGCATACTAGTGACCCTCTGTTTGTCTATGTATTCACACATGTATTATGTTTCCGGTTAATACAATTCTAGCATGAATAATAAAAATTTATCATGAAATAAGGAAATAAATAATAACTTTATTATTGCCTCTAGGGCATATTTCCTTTAGTCTCCCACTTGCACTAGAGTCAATAATCTAGTTCACATCGCCATGTGATCTAACATCAATAGTTCACATCTTTATGTGGTTAACACCCATAGTTCACATCGATATGTGACCAACACCCAAAGGGTTTACTAGAGTCAGTAATCTAGTTCACATTGCTATGTGATTAACACCCAAAGAGTACTAAGGTGTGATCATGTTTTGCCTGTGAGAGAAGTTTAGTCAACGGGTCTGCCATATTCAGATCCGTAAGTATTTTGCAATTTTCTATGTCTACAATGCTCTGCACGGAGCTATTTTAGCTAATTGCTCCCACTTTCAATATGTATCCAGATGAAGACTAAGAGTCATCCGGATCAGTGCCAAAACTTGTATCGACGTAACCCTTTTACGACGAACCTTTTGTCACCTCCATAATCGAGAAACATATCCTTATTCCACTAAGGATAATTTTGACCGCTGTCCAGTGATCTTCTCCTAGACCACTATTGTACTCCCTTGCCAAAATTAGTGTAGGGTATACAATAGTTCTGGTACACAGCATGGCATACTTTATAGAACCTATGGCCAAGGCATAGGGAATGACTTTCATTCTCATTCTATTTTCTGCCGTGGCCGGGCTTTGAGTCTTACTCAATTTCACACCTTGTAACACAGGCAAGAATTCTTTCTTTGACTGTTCCATTTTGAACTACTTCAAAATCTTGTCAAGGTATGTACTCATTGAAAAAACTTATCAAGCGTCTTGATCTAGCTCTATAGATCTTGATGCTCAATTTGTAAGCAGCTTCGCCGAGGTTTTCGTTGAAAAAATCCTTTCAAACACTCCTTTATGCTTTGCAGAATAATTCTACATTATTTCCGATCAACAATATGTCATACACATATACTTATCAGAAATGTTGTAGTGCTCCCACTCACTTTCTTGTAAATACAGGCTTCACCGCAAGTCTGTATAAAACTATATGCTTTGATCAACTTATCAAAGCGTATATTCCAACTCCGAGATGCTTGCACCAGTCCATAGATGGATCGCTGGAGCTTGCATATTTTGTTAGCACCTTTAGGATTGACAAAACCTTCTGGTTGCATCATATACAACTCTTCTTTAATAAATCCATTAAGGAATGTAGTTTTGTTTATCCATTTGCCAGATTTCATAAAATGCGGCAATTGCTAACATGATTCAGACAGACTTAAGCATAGATATGAGTGAGTAACTTTCATCATAGTCAACACCTTGAACTTGTCGAAAACCTTTTGCGTCAATTCTAGCTTTGTAGATAGTAACACTACTATCAGCGTCCGTCTTCCTCTTGAAGATCCATTTATTCTCAATTGCTTGCCGACCATCGGGCAAGTCAACCAAAGTCCATACTTTGTTCTTATACATGGATCCTATCTCAGATTTCATGGCTTCAAGCCATTTTGCGGAATCTGGGCTCATCATCGCTTCCTCATAGTTCGTAGGTTCGTCATGGTCAAGTAGAATGACCTCCAGAACAAGATTACCGTACCACTCTGGTGCGGATCTCACTCTGGTTAACCTACGAGATTTGGTAGTAACTTGATCTAAAGTTACATGATTATTATCATTAGCTTCCTCACTAATTGGTGTAGTAGTCACAGGAACAGATTTCTGTGATGAACTACTTTCCAATAAGGGAGAAGGTACAATTACCTTATCAAGTTCTACTTTCCTCCCACTCACTTCTTTCGAGAGAAACTCCTTCTCTAGAAAGGATCGATTCCTAGCAACGAATAGCTTGCCTTCGGATCTGTGAAAACCTCTCTTTCTTTATTACTTCCTATTAATTGCAACGATGACCAAAACTATGTTTGTCAACTCTCAACAACTTTTATTCATCATACTCTTTATATGTGAGCTCATTACTTTCCATAAGATCCATATGATCTCTTTGTTTCTTTTTATTTCTTCTCTTATTTTATTACCTCAAGATCATAGCAAAATAATAAATCCCTTGACTCAACACTAATCTTTATTATATATAGCTCACGGACTCGATTACATAGAAGGATCATAAAGCAAAACTCACAACTAGATCATACTAAAACTTTATTCTACTAGATCAAGATATTATCAAAAGGATCAAACTAAGAAAAATGGTAAAGATAAAAGTTGTGATGGTGATACGATACCGGGGAACTCCCCCAAGCTTGGCAGTTGCCAAGGGGAGTGCCCATACCCGATGCTCAGTTCTTCTTTGTCGGTGAAGAAGGTGTTGGTTTTGTTGATGGCGTAGGCTTCTTCCTTAATTTGCGCTTGAGGACAGAATTTTGATCCCTTAGATCATCGATCTCCTGCTTAAGGCTTAATATCTTCTTGCATAATTCCTGTTTGTTTTCCTGTAAGAGGCGAAAAGGGATAAACTCGATCTTAGGTTTCTTTGCTCTATCAGGGAGGCTTGACTTTTTGAACTCCACATGCATGTCTCGAGGTTAAGGTAATGGGACTTCATCTTCATCTGAGCTCGTCTCCTCCTTTCCCTTGGGTTCATAGTCCTCTTCTTCTTCCGTAGTCCAACCACAATGTTCCACGTCCCCATAGACCTTAGGATCTGCAAGGTAATCAGCCACATAGCTTTCTCCTTCCGAATCCTGGGACGACATATTTTTCTAATCTGCAGCAGGAACAACTCCAAACAAAGACAGAGGATATTTGCGTGATACGGTGCTCAAAACCTTCGGGAGATTGTATAATGAATTTTTATAGACCAAAAGAAGTATTGTGCAAGAAAACAGAGTCCGGAGAACACACGAGGTGCCTGATGAAGCTATGTAACTAGGGTAGGGTCATAGGCCTGACCTAGACTGCCCCCCAAGGACATCACCCCAAAGCCAGCAGCATTCAAAGGGTACCATCATCCACTCGACCAGAGACATTCCACTCGGAAGAGTCAATGTCACTCGACTGTCACAGAAGTCACTCGACAAATAGAAGATCTGAAGCCACTCTGCACAGCAACGGTCGGATGTTTACTCATAGACTTAACTATCATTTATAGCACTTTAATACGGACGTTTCCTGTAACACTCCTTCTTATGTACATTGAACCCCACATAACGAAGGGGAGCTGGGGTCCTGGCACACTCTATATAAGCCACCCCTCCTCCAGGACGGGGGCTCGCATCTTTTGTAAACTCGCACACGCATATAATCTAGTCGACCGCCTCAAGGCACCGAGACGTAGGGCTGTTACTTCCTCCGAGAAGGGCCTGAACTCGTAAACTCGTGTGTACAACTACTCCACAGCTAGGATCTTGCCTCCTCATACCTACCCCCCTATTCTACTGTCAGTCTTAGATCCACGACAGTTGGCGCCCACCTTGGGGCACGTGTATTAGCAGTTTGTTGGAGAAGTTGCAATTTTTTTGATTTCCGTCATCATGGTTTCCGGCGGGGGATTGGCTGAAGGCCGCGAGATCCGTCTCAGCGCACTTGTCTTCACCGCTGACGACTCCGCTTGGCTCCATGAGGCTCCACTCAACGTCGAGGAGCTCCCCGTCCGTGGGGCGACGCACTTCCGTGCATGCGTCCGCAGCGTCCTTCTTCGGCAGCCGTCGACTCAGTATCAGTTGGCTCCTACGGCAACCTCGCTTTCCATTGTTCGCCGGCGCCAGCGATCCGGTCGATCGCGGCTTCAGCGGTGGGTGAGGCATGTGGTGGCCCGCCAATCGGCCACCCCACAAATCGCGGCAATCGAGCCCGATGAAACTCTCTACGGCCTATTCGATCTGTCGACCGACTCCGTTGAGACTGCGTCCGAGTGCGACAACAGCGACCCCGCGACAGAAGTCTTGATGGTCAATGGACCATGCAGGCCTCCTGGCTTCACCCGTGAAGACGGTGGCGATGGCGTCGGCGACCCATCACATGTCCACGAGGAGTACCGCCCCGAACCCCTCTCTTCGCAGCGGAGGGAAGATCTTTGCCGCCGTAATATGGATGGCCTTCACACTCCTATCGTTGGAGAAACCCCCGAGGCGCATGCCTTGGAGGAGGAGCGCCTGGCCAACTTGGCTGAGCGCACTTGTCTGGAGAACCTCCAGCGCGCACTCGACGAGCGTGCTCGGCAGCGGATTCCAGAGTCCAGTCGACGACAACTTTTTCCGCCTCGGACTCAGGTATACCAAACTCCGATCCATAATCTTACAGCTGCAGCTCGAATAGCAGAGTCAATTCAACCTTCCCAGTCAGAAGCTGGCCGAGGTTTGATGCAAATCCGGGCTTTACTCCGGGCAGCGGGAGAGCAGAACCGAGTGGTATCTCAGTCGCGGAATAGGATTCATAGCAGATCTATGGTGGCATATAATGTCCAGTCTGCTCACAGCCCAAGATCGCCTCCGCGGCTTGAGGAACGTGGGCACCGGCATGATCAGTATAGGAACGGCGAGCAGTATGATCATCGACTCGACCACGATGACCGTCGTCGAGTGCCCACGCCTCCTCCGAGCAGTGGGTCATACGTGCCTTGGTGGCAAGATGACAGGCGCCCCCACAGCGGCGAACGAAGAATTCTGGTCGACCCCAGAGAGCCAGGTTTTGATGCAAGATCTATCCTCGTCCAAGGTCTGGTCGATAGGAACAGGGCTCACAGAGAAGGCCATGATAGAGATCATCCGACTGGAAGCAGGGTGCATGTTTCAGGACCCGAGTGTTTCAACAGAACCATCAGAGCAGCAGTGATCCCTCCCAACTTCAGGTTGGCGACTGGTGTCAGCAAGTTCACCGGCGAGTCCAAGCTAGACACTTGGCTTGAGGACTACCGAGTGGCTGTGCAGATTGGTGGCGGCAATGATGATGTGGCTATGAAGCACCTCCCCTTGATGTTGGAGGGCTCAGCCAGAGCGTGGTTGAATCAGTTGGCTCCTGGCAGCATATACAGTTGGGAGGAACTTGCTCGAGTGTTTGTTAGGACCTTTGAAGGCACTTGCAAAAGGCCGACAGGGTTGACAGAATTGCAGTGTTGTGTCCAGAAACTGAATGAAACCTTGAGGGATTATATCCAGAGACGGATCATGTTGCACCACACAATGAAGAATGTGTCAGATCACCAAGCACTTTGTGCCTTCAAGGAAGGCATTAAGTATCGGGAGTTGAATCTGAAATTCGGTCGGACAGGAGATATGACTTTGACTCAGATGATGGAGATTGCCACCAAATATGCCAATGGTGAAGAGGAAGACCGACTCTGGAGCGGCGAACACAAAACAATCGCCCAAGAAACCGAAGGAGGGAATTCTAGTCGGAAACAGAAGCGAAAGGCCGAACCAGCTGCTCCTGGTGAAGCTTTAGCTGTTGCCCAAGGAAAGTTCAAAGGGAAGCCCAAAGGGCCCTGGACTCCCAAGAAAGTTAAGGATAAAGATGGGAATGATGTGTTGGATTTACCATGCCATATTCATACCAAAAAAGATGAAGATGGGAACATCATTTACCCTAAACACGCCACTCGACAGTGTCGTTTCCTGATCCAGCAGTTCTGAGAGAAACAACCCAAGGAAAAGGAAAAGGAGTCGGACGGAGGTGAGGATAGAGAAGAAGATGATGATGGTTTTCCCAATGTCAATTCCACTCTGATGATTTTTGCTGATGTTGAAAGCGAAAGTCGGTTGAAAGTTATTAACAGAGAAGTAAACATGGTTGCTCCTGCAACACCCAATTATCTGAAGTGGTCCCAGACTACCATCACATTCGACCAGTCGGACCATCCAGCTCATATAGCCACCCCTGGGAGGCAAGCACTGGTGGTCGACCCAGTAGTTGAAGGCACTCGACTGACTAATGTGCTGATGGATGGTGGCAGTGGCCTGAATATCCTTTATGCTGAAACTTTGAAGGGAATGGGCATTCCGATGTCCAAGCTTAGTGAAAGCAACATGAGTTTCCATGGCGTTATACCTGGCAAGAAAGCTCAGTCACTCAGCCAGATCGCCCTTGATGTGGTTTTGGGTGATTCCAAGAATTACCGCAAGGAAAAGTTGACATTTGAAGTAGTGGATTTCAAGAGTGCTTACCATGCTATTCTGGGTAGGTACGTGTATCTCAAATTGAAGATGTCTGGTCCTAGAGGAGTAATCACTGTCACTGGCAATCGGCAGAAGGTGGAAGAATGCTTCCAAAAGGGCTCAAAAATTGCCGATGCACAGATGACAGTAGTAGAACTGCAAGAGTATCAGAAGAACGCAAATCCGAGTGATTTGCTGCGAGCCAAGAAGCCTGCCACAGATTCTGCATTTCAGTCGTCCGGTGAAACGAAGCCGATTAATATTCACCCGGTCGACCCCAATGCCGCTCCGACCCATATGTCAACAACGCTCGACAGCAAATAGGAAGAAGCGCTCATCCAGTTCCTCTGTGAGAATTGGGACATCTTTGCATGGAAACCTTCTGACATGCCGGGTGTACCCAGGGGACTGGCTGAGCATCGTTTGCGAGTCGACCCAAAAGTAAAACCAGTCAAGGAACATCTCCGACGGTCCGCCATTCAGAAGAGAAAAGCAATTGGCGAGGAAGTGGCTCGGCTCTTGGCAGCTGAGTTCATCTGAGATTTACCACTCCGAGTGGCTTGCCAATGTTGTCATGGTCCCCAAGAAGGATGATTCACTTCGCATGTGCATTGACTTCAAGCATATCAATCGGGCATGCCCGAAAGATCATTTTCCTCTTGCCCGCATCGACCAAATTGTCGACTCGACTGCGCGATGTGAGCGTTTGTCCTTTTTGGACGCCTATTCCGGGTACCATCAGATCTGACTGTATGGACCCGATGAGATAAAAACGGCTTTCATCACTCCATTCAGATGCTTCTATTATGTCACTATGCCATTCGGCTTGAAGAACGCCGGAGCCACATTCATGAGGATAATCCAGAAGTGTCTGCTCACTCAAATTAGTCGAAATGTGGAAGCATACATGGATGACATTGTGGTCAAGTCACGTAAAGGTTCCGACCTGCTGGCTGACCTTGCCGAAACCTTTGCTAATCTCAGAAGGTATGATATCAAGCTTAATCCATCAAAGTGCACATTTGGAGTTCCTGGCGGAAAGTTGCTCGGTTTCCTCGTTTCCGAACGAGGGATCGACGCTAACCCAGAGAAAGTTGGTGCTATACTTTGGATGAAACGCCCTGTGCGTGTGCACGATGTTCAGAAGCTTACTGGTTGTTTGGCCGCCTTGAGTCGATTCATTTCTCGCCTCGGTGAAAAGGCATTGCCTCTTTACCGACTGATGAAGAAGTCTGATAAGTTCGAGTGGACTCCCGAAGCTGATCCAGCGTTTGCAGAGCTCAAAGCCCTGCTTTCCACCCAGCCGGTGCTTGCTGCACCAATCAGCAAAGAGCCTTTACTGCTTTATATTGCATCCACTGGACAAGTTGTCAGTACAGTACTCACGGTCGAGCGGGAGGAAGAAGGAAAAGCCTATAAAATTCAGCGCCCAGTGTATTATGTTTCTGAAGTTCTGACTCCGTCGAAGCAAAGATACCCACACTATCAGAAGCTTGTTTATGGGATTTACATGACCACGAAGAAGGTTGCACACTATTTCTCTGATCATTGCATTACAGTCGTCAGCGACGCTCCATTATCAGAGATTCTGAACAACAGAGATGCAACTGGTCGAGTGGCAAAGTGGGCGATTGAACTCCTTCCCTTGGACATCAAATTTGAGGCAAAGAAATCTATCAAGTCCCAAGCAATAGCTGATTTCCTCGCTGAGTGGATCGAAGAGCAACTTCCGGCCCAAATTCACTTGGAGCATTGGACCATGTTCTTCGATGGGTCCAAGATGCTAAATGGTTCCGGTGCTAGGGTGGTGTTGGTATCCCCCCGTGGTGACAAACTCAGCTATGTCCTCCAGATTCACTTTGACTCCTCCAACAATGAAGCTGAATATGAGGCACTTTTGTACGGGTTGCGTATGGCCATTTCACTTGGCGTCCGTCGCCTCATGGTCTATGGCGACTCAGATTTAGTGGTCAATCAGGTGATGAAGGAATGGGACATCAAAAGCCCAGCTATGACTGGTTATTGCAATGCAGTGAGAGAAAGTTAGAAAAGAGATTCGAGGGATTAGAGCTCCATCACATCCCCCGACTAAAAAATCGAGCAGCCAATGATCTGGCAAAGATAGGCCCCAAGAGAGAAGCCATTCCCAGCAATGTGTTCTTGGAGCACATTCATACACCTTCAGTTCAAGAAGATCCCTTCACCGAAGAGCCCCCGCAGCCGAAGAGTGCCACCGATCCGACTAAAATCGATGTTCCATCCGTGGTCGATTTGATTATGGAGGTTTTGGTCATCACCCCCGATTGGACAGTACCATATATCGCATACATTCTTAGAAGGGAACTCCCAGAAGATGAAGAAGAGGCTCGACAGATCGTCCGTCGATCTAAAGCCTTTACTGTGATAAGAGGACAATTGTTCAGAGAAAGTCTGACTGGAGTTTGCCAGAAATGCATAACACCTGAAGAAGGTCGAGTGATCCTCAATGACATCCACTCGAGGACCTGTGGTCACCATGCGTTCTCTCGGACCATTGTAGCCAAAGCATACCGAGCAGGATTTTACTGGCCATGGGCAAATGAGATGGCACAAGAAATAGTCGACAAGTGTGAAGGTTGCCAGTTTTACTCCAACATGTCTCACAAGCCTGCGTCGGCCTTGAAGACCATTCCACTCGTCTGGCCCTTTGCTGTTTGGCGATTGGACATGGTTGGACCTCTGAGGACTGGTAGGAGTGGATTCACTCATGTGCTTGTAGCAGCCGACAAGTTCACCAAAGGCCAAGTCTATCAAGAACCTTGATGCCAGTACTGCTGTCAGCTTCATCAGAGAGTTAACATTCAGATATGGTGTTCCACACAGCATCATCATTGACAACAGATCAAACTTCGATTCTGATGAGTTCAGAACTTTCTGTGCTTCACAAGGTACTCGAGTCGACTATGCCTCAGTCGCCCACCCCCAGTCGAATGGGAAAGCTGAAAGAGCAAATGGATTGATTCTCAAAGGACTAAAACCCCGACTGATGCGTGACCTCAAACACGTAGTAGGAGCCTGGGTCGATGAACTACCATCAGTATTGTGGGGATTGAGGACAACTCCCAATCGGTCGACTGGCAGAACCCCATTTTTCTTGGTTTATGGAGCCAAGCTGTACTTCCGAGTGACTTGCTCCACAATGCGCCCTGAGTCAAGCTTTTCTTAGAGGAAGAAGCAGAACAAGAACGGCAAGATGTAGTTGATCTCCTGGAAGAAGAAAGAGAGATGGCCTTGACCCGATCAACCATCTATCAGCAAGACCTACGTCGATTCCATGCCAAAAACGTGAGGGGTCGAGCATTTCAAGAGGGAGACTTGGTTCTCAGAGTGGGTCAGCAGAAGCCACACAAGCTTGCTCCCTCTTGGGAAAGCCCCTTCGTTGTCACCAGAGTGCTCCACAATGGAGCGTACCACCTCTATGACATTGATCACAAGAAAGATGAGCCGCGTGCCAGGAATGCGGAGCTGCTCTGCCCCTTTTATACTTAAGCACTCAGTCTGTTGAGATGTAATAAGAAACACCTTTGTAGTTTGTTTATCAAAGACAAGAGTTTTTATAGTCTTCTGAAAATGATTGTCGATTGCTTACGTTTGTTTCTGAAATCCCCCAATGGGTGGCTTAGCTGCGAATCTGTTTCGCCTAAGTTGAAAAAAATCCTACTAAGTGGTGAGCAAGTCTCTCACTCAGGGGCTTAGCTGCAGTCCAATACTCACCTAAGTTGAAAAAAAATCCTACCGAGTGGTGAGCAAGTCTCTCACTCGGGGGCTTGTCCAATACTCGCCTAAGTTGAAAAAATCCTACCGAGTGGTGAGCAAGTCTCTCACTCGGAGGCTTAGCTGCAGTCCAGTACTCGCCTAAGTTGAAAAAATCCTACCGAGTGGTGAACAAGTCTCTCACTCGGAGGCTTAGCTGTAGTCCAGTACTCGCCTAAGTTGAAAAAATCCCACCGAGTGGTGAGCAAGTCTCTCACTCGGAGGCTTAGCTGCAGTCCAGTACTCGCCTAAGTTGAAAAAATCCTACCGAGTGATGAGCAACACTCTCACTCGGGGGCTTAGCTGCAGTCCGGTACTCCCCTAAGTTGAAATCCTATCGAGTGGTGAACAAACCTCTCACTCGGGGGCTTAACTGCAGTCTAGCACTCACCTAAAGTTCCAAAAATCCTACCGAGTGTTGAGCAAACCTCACACTCGAGGGCTTAGCTGCAGCCCAAGGCTCGCCTAAGTTTCAAAAATCCTACCGAGTGTTGAGCAAACCTCACACTCGGAGGCTTAGCTGCAGCCCAATGCTCGCCTAAGTTTCAAAAATCCTACCGAGTGATGAGCAAACCTCACACTCGGGGGCTTAGCAGCAGCCCAGTGCACGCCTAAGTTTCAAAAATCCTACAGAGTGATGAGCAAACCTCACACTCAGGGGCTTAGCTGCAGCCCAGTGCTCACCTAAGTTTCAAAAATCCTACCGAGCGATGAGCAAACCTCACACTCGGAGGCTTAGCTGCAGTCTAGTACTCGCCTAAGTTGAAAAACCATCCCTATCCACAAGGACGACGAGGTGCAGGTCGACTGCAAACTTCTCCTCAGAGTTGCGCCACAAGTATAATGTCCGCTCCATCCCTATCCGCAAGGATGACGAGGTGCAGGTCGACTGCAAACCTCTCCTCGGAGCTACGCCCTAAGTACAATGTGCGCTCCATCCCTATCCGCAAGGATGACGAAGTGCAGGTCGACTGCAAACCTCTCCTCAGAGCTCGCCACAAGTGCAATGTGCGCCCCATCCCTATCCGCAAGGACGACGAGGTGCAGGTCGACTGCAAACCTCTCCTCCGAGCTGTGCCACAAATACAATGTCCATTCCATCCCTATCCGCAAGGACGACAAGGCACAGGTCGACTAAGATATTTCCCTCAGAGTTGCATCTCAAAAATATTCCGAGTGAAGAATAAATTCCACTCAAAGGCAAACGCAAGCACATGCAGAGGATAAACCAAGATCATATAAAGTCTCAAGAGTTTCGGGACGAAGATAAAAATACTCGGGCATCAGGCCCGAAGGAGTTTAACGGTTACAAAAACCACTCGGCATTCCGAGGAAAATTTAAAGCAAGTTTAAGTATCAAGTTTGTTCACTCGGCAGGAGGAGGACTTGCAGGCTTGACGAACTCGTCCAAATCAATCCCGCCAGCAATCCGAGTGGCAGCAACAATATAAGTCTCCATGAAGGACTGGAAGTCGTGCCTTTTTGTGTTGGCGACTTTGATCGCCGCCAGCTTCTCTTCTCGAGCTTCTCTGCAGTGGACCCTGACCAGTGACAGAGCCACGTCAGCACCGCATCGAGCAGAGGACTTCTTCCATTCCTGCACTCGACCAGGGACCACATTGAGTCGAGCCATCGGAGACTCGAGATCATTCTGAAGCGTTGCCCTTGGCCAGAGCGATGAGTCGATGCGTGAAACTGCAACCTTCAGACGGGCAAGATAACTTGTAACACTGGCGATGCGGGATTCCAGTCAAAGCACATTCATGGCGGCCTTGTCGCCGACTGGAGAAAGGATAGGGTCCAAGCCCGTCTCGATCCGTCCAGTCTCCTCTTCAAAGTTTTGGCAAAATTCTGCAGAGTCAAGGAGTTAATGAGTCGACTGGTCAGGTCAAACTTGCAAACAGTAAAACAGTCGGATAAAAAAGGGGTACCTTCGAGCATAAGAAAGAGTTTCTTGGCGAGAGCTTCCAGATAAGCCTCCGGATCGTTCCTCCTGCGAGTCATGCTTTCCAACTGGTCGTTCAGAGCCACTTTATATTTTTTCAGACGAGTCGCCTCCTAATTGGATTCAGTGAGAGACGACTTCAGCTTGTTGATTTCTTCCTCCAGCGCTCCGACCGAAGCCAGTTTCTGGTCAACAAGGGCAGTCTTCTCCTGAGCTTCCTTCTACGCAGATGCAAGGTCCAAGTCCTTCTTCTCCAGGGCCAGCCCCATTTTCTCTGCAAAATACACATTTAGATCAAACAAAAGAATTAAGAGATAACTTGAAGGATGGTCAAGATAAGCAGTCGACATGCCGTTACCTTGTGTACCAGCGACTTCATCCTAAGCCTTCTTCAGATTCTGCTGAGCCAACTCCAGGTCAAGGTTGAGTTGCCTTTGCTTTTCCTCAAATTCGGCAAACTTGGAGATAAGTGAACAAGATTTATACAGTGAGTAAAGGACATATCAATCGACAAGATCAAAGATTATCTACTTCCGAGTGAATAAAACTTCAAGACTACTCAGACCTCAACCGACTTCCAACAGTCGACTGTGGTCTCGGGGACTACACCCAGTGGGTGCACTTAGCGTGCCCCCACTGGTTTGGATTCCACTCAGTCGGTCCGCCCAGGCCGAGTAAAAAAAAGAGGGGGAAGTGCTCAGACCCCAACCGACTGCCACCAGTCGACTGCGGTCTCGGGGACTACAGCCAGTGGGTGCACTTGGCGTGCCCCCACTGGTTCGGATTCCACTCGACTGCACCCAATGGGTGTACAATCTCGAAGTGCAAGACAATGAAAGATTGCGCAAAGGAAAATATTCGGGTATCATATCCTAAAAGGAACAAGTTCAGTCAGAAGATTGACTTACCTAGACATTGGCTCGAAGAGCCGCGCTGGCGTCATAAGTAGCCTGACTGTTTTCATGCACCGCCTTCACCCGCTCCATCATTATGCCAGCCTGATGAATAGCCTCCGCAGCGGCGTCCGACTGGCTTTCTGGAACATGATGAGTGTCAAAGAAGGGGACGGACAGTCCAGACGCAGCGGCTTGGAGATCCGAGGCATGAAGTTGGATGGTTGAAACAAGCTCTGGAGCAGTCGACAATGCAGGACGTGCACTCGACACTGGGTCAGCAAAGGTTACAGAAACCTTACTCGCATCTTCGAGCAGTTGAACTACTCGCTCCGCCGCCGGCTCCGACTGGGATGTCTTGTTAGCTGTTGCCTTCTTCTTCCTGGGCCTCAGCGGCACGTCCTCGTCATCATCCGGAAGCTCAATGACATTGGAAGGGGCTGCAAAGAAATCAGTCGACCCCAGATGAGTCACCAGAATTTAATCGACCAAACAATCGAGAGCAAGATCACGAGGATTGTACCTGGGTTGGAGGTGACCGCATCTTCCATGTCCTCATCTTCATACTGACGGGTGGAGGTCCCAGAAGTAGCAGCACTACAAATTTCAGAATTCAGTCGGTCATGTTTGCCGAAATGAGTCGACTCAAATCCAGATTCATACTAAAACAAGAAATCAAGTCCAACTAATACCCGGAAGCAATGGGGATGGCCACTTTGATCTTCGGCAAGGCCTTTGGAGGTTTGGACGGCGTAGCTTTCGGTTGCTTCGACGCCTTTTCAGTCGGCGCTGGAGAAGACGTTCGAGGGCGCTTCGATGACTGCCTAGTTTGCACGGCCGCTTTGCCGTGGGCACTTGCTGGGTCATGAGAAAGCTTGGATCATTTGTCCCTACGAGGAGGAGAGTCGACCTCTTCTTCATCACTCGGGTCGTCGCTGTCCTCCTCCTCTTCGTCGTCAGGGTGCCACTCGCCGCTGTCACCTCCACTCGCTTCTCCCTCTGGGTCCTGCTCCTGCTCCCCGTTGGGCATCGAGTACATCTAAGTCAGGGCCTAGAAGACAACAACCAAGATAGGAGACAGTCGGCTGGCAGCAAACAACTAATTGATAAATCAAGAATACACTCGACCATTTGGATTCATACCTTGTCGGTTTCGTACGAGGAATCCTCCGAGATCCCCTGGGGTTGTCCTTGTTGCGAGTGATGCTCTTCAGCCACCTTTCCGATGTAGCATCGTCGACTTCCTCTGGATGGATCCGAGTGGTGTCATCGGTGCCCGAATACATCCACATCGGATGGTCACAAGCTTGAAGGGGTTGGATGCGTCTCCTGAGGAAGACCTCCAACAGATCCATACCGGCTACCCCGTCACGGACAAGCTGGACTACTCACTCAACCAGAACTTTCACTTGCACCTTCTCCTTTGGGATCACTTTCAAAGCAGAGGGCTTCTCCACTCGGGCCATGGAAAAGGGTGGAAGTCCAGTCGATTGACCCGGAGTCAGCTGGTCCTTGCAGTAGAACCAGGTCGACTGCCACCCTCGGACCGACTCACGAAGGATCATGGCTGGGAAAGTACTTTTACTCCTCATCTGAATCCCAAGACCCCCGCACATCTGAATCACTTGCGTCCTCTCATCACTCGGGTTGGCCTTCTTGACTGACTGAGAACGGCATGTGAATATGTGCTTGAAGAGCCCCTAGTGTGGCCGACAGCCCAGGAAGCTCTCACACATGGACACAAAAGCAGCGAGGTACACGATGGTATTCAGAGTAAAGTGGTTGAGTTGTGCCCCAAAGAAGTTCAAAAAACCTCAAAAGAATGGGTGGGGAGGCAAGGAAAACCCGCGGTCGACGTGAGTAGCGAGGAGAACGCGCTCACCCTCCTTTGGCTGCGGCTCGGTCTCGTTCCCCGAGAGTCGCACCGATTCATGGGGGATCAGTCCCCCCTCGACCAGGTCATCGATGTCGTCCTGGCGGATCATCGAGCGAATCCAGTCGCCCTGGATCCAGCCCGGTGGCAGGCTGGCCCTCGAAGAAGATCCGCCCCGGCCGGACTTCTTCAACTTCGCCTTCGCCATCGCCTTCTTCGCGCGCTCTAACGCCACCGTCTTCTCCTTCCCCATCGCGGCGAGCAGAGCTCGAACGGGGTGGCGGCGTTGGAGCAGGAGCAAATGCAGTGGAGAAAACCGAGAGAGAAAGAGAAGAACGAAGACGCACTGTTCAAAGAAAACCCCGGCCCGACACCTTATATGGGGCCGCTTCCGAGTGGCCGACCTGTGGGTCCGAACGACCCAATCAAATCCCGCAACAGTCGCGCATGAGGTACGTGGCGAAAAAGGTGACGCAGTGATCGAGGTGGCTGCACCTAATCTGTCACGCCCTCGATGAAGCTATATCTCCTACGTGTCGAAGCACGACTTAGAGGCATAACCGCATTGAAAGCAATGTCGCAAGTGAGGTAATCTTCACAACAACCCATGTAAATAAATAAAGGGGAAAAGGTACATAGTTGGCTTACACTCGCCACATCACACAAATAAATAAATAAGTCATTACATTCATCCAATACACTCATGGTCCGACTGCGGTACCAAAATAAAGATCAACCCCCAAATGCGACAAAGTCCCTGATTGCCCCAACTGGGCACCACTACTGATCATCTGGGAAAGACACGTAGTAACGGCGAGAGTCTTCATCGAACTCCCACTTGAGCTCGGTCATATCAACTGGAACGGTATCATCGGTCCCTGCATCTGGTTTTGGAAGGAATCTGTGAGTCACGGGGACTCAGCAATCTCGCACCCTCGTGATCAAGACTATTTAAGCTTATCGGTAAGGCAAAGGTATGGGTGGAGCTGCAGCAAGTGACTAGCATATATGGTGGCTAACATATTCGCAAAAGAGAGCGAGAAGAGAAGGCAAAAGCACGGTCAAACAACTATGATCAAGAAGTGATCCTAGAACAACCTACGTCAAACATTACTCCAACACCGTGTTCACTTCCCAGACTCCGCCGAGAAGAGACCATCACGGTTACAAAGTTTCAGGTTATCTACAACCGGACATTAACAAATTCCCATCTGCCCATAACCACAGGCACAGCTTTCGAAAGTTCAAATCCCTGCAGGGGAGTCCCAACTTAGCCCATCACAAGCTCTCATGGCCAACGAAGGACATTCCTTCTCCCAAGACAATCCGATCAGACTCGACATCCCGGTTACAAGACATCCTCGACAATGGTAAAACTAAACCAGCAACACCGCCCAAATGTGCCGACAAATCCCGATAGGAGCGGCACATATCTCATTCTCAGGGCACACTCAAATGAGCCAGACGTCGGGTAGGCCAGCCCAGAGTTGCCCCTGGTAGCCCCGGACATCGCTCAGTTGAACCAACACTTAGAGA